>NW_027288420.1:0-251572 GCF_047511675.1 Marmota flaviventris | reverse complement strand
GTTTGGATTAAGTCTCAGATTAAGGTTAGGTTTAGGGATAGGGCTAGTGTTTGGTTTAAGGTGTTAGGGTTAGGGTAAGTGTTAGTTTAGGGTTAACATTAGGATTAGGTTAGGATAAGGGGTTAGTGTTTTATCTAGTGTTAGGGCTAGTGCGAGGGTTAGGTTTAGGTTCACTTCTGAGTTCAAGACTATGGTTAGAGTTAGGTTTAGTGTTAGAGATAGGGTTTTAATTAGAGTTAGGGTTAGGGTTAGGGTTAGGGTAATGGATATGGTTAGAATTAAAGTTTGGGCTAGGGTTAAGGTTAGGATTAGGGCTAGTGTTAGTATTAGGATTTAGGATTGGGCTAGGGTTATGTTAAGTGTAAGGGTTAGGCTTTGAGCTAGGGTTAGGTCTAAGAAGAGGGTCAGGTTTAGAGTTGGGGTTAGGGTTATGGCTAGGCTTAGGTTTATGCTTAGAGCTAAGTTTAGGCCTAAAATTAGCTCTAGGTTTTGTGTTAGGTTTAAGGCTAGGGTTAGGACTATGGGTAATGTAAAAGCTAGGGTTATGTTTAGGGCTAGTTTTAGGTTTAGGGTTATATGTAGGTCTAGTGTTACGTCTAGGTTTTGGGTTAGTGTCTGGTTTAAAGCTACATTAAGTGTTAGGATCAGGGTCAGTGTTCGGGATAAGATTAGGTTTAGGGTTAGGGCCAGAATTAGGACTAGGTTTAGTTCTAGGGATAGGGTAAGTGTTTGGTTTAGGTTAAGGGTTATTGATAGGGCTAGTGCTAGGATTTTGTTTAGGTCTAGGGCTAGAGTTATAGATATATTTAGGATTACCTTTGGGTCTAGGTCTAATGTTATTCTTAGATATAAGTGCAGGGTTACCGGTAGGTCTAGTGTTACATTTTGGTTTAGGTTTAGGGTCAATGTTAGATCTATGGTTAGTTTTAGGGTCAGATAAGGGTCAGGGTTAGGTTCAGAGGTAGAATGAGAGCTAAGGTTAAGACTAGTAATATGGTTAGAATTGAAGTTAGGCTAACATTAGGGTTAGGACTAGGGTTAGTGTTTAGGTAAGGGTTTGGCTTAGTGTAATGGATAGGGTTAGAGCTAGGTTTAGGGAGAGGGTTACGGTTAGGTTTTGGGCTAGTGTTATGGTTAAGATTAGGGTTAAAGCTAGGTTTAGGGCCCGATCCTTGGTAGGATTTGTGTTAGCGTTAATGCTAGGGTTAGTACAATGACTAATGTATGAACTACGGTTATAATTAAGGCTAGTTTTAGGGTTACAGTTAAGGCTAGCTCTAGTGTTATGGTTCATTTAAGTTTACTGATGATTAGAGCTAGGATTAGTTTTAGGGTCAGTGTCAGGGTCAGAGTAATTTTTAGAGTTATGGTTAGGGCTAGATCTAAGTTTGGGGTTTGGTTTAGGTTAAGGGTTTGGGTTAGGGTTATGGCTTTTTTGTTTGTTTGTTTATGGCTAGGGCCAGGGATAGGGCAATTTTAAGATTAGCATTAAGGTTAGGTGTAGTGTTAGGGTTTGGTTTGGCTTATGATTACTGTTAAATTTAGAGTTAGGTTTAGATTTAGAGTTAGGTTTAGATCTAGAATCAGGATAAGGCTAAGGGTAGAACTAGGGCTAGGGCTAGTTTAAGAGTTATAGTTAGACTTAGGGCTAGGGTTATGGTTAAGATAGGATTAAATTAGGCTGGGATTAGCGCTAGGCTTAGTGTTAGTGTTAGGCCTAGGGTTAGGTAAGGGGTTAGGGTTAGGTTTAGGGTTATAGTTAGGCTTATTATAAGGGATGAGGTTATAGGTAGTTTTAGGGCTAGGGTGAGGGTTAGAATTAGGGTTAGGGCTTGGGTTATGGTTTGGGTTAAGATTAAGGCTGGGATTAGGGCTAGGATTATGGTTAGGGCTAATTTCAGTTCTAGCATTACAGGTAAATATAGTTTACATTTAGTTTTATGGCTACGCCTTGTGTAAGCCTTAGGTTTAGTGTTAGGGTCAGGTTTAGAGCTAAGAGTATTATTAGAGTCATGGTCATGATTAGTGTTTTGGATAGGTTAAGGTTTAAAGTTAGGACTCGAATTAGCATTAAGGTTAGGATCAGCCTAATGACAGGGTTAGGTTTAGGTTTTAGGTTAGATTTAGGGTAATGGATAGGGTGAAGATTAGGGATAGGGTTAGGTTTAGGCTTAGGGTTAGCATTAGGGTAGGGTTTATGGTTAGGGTAATGGATAGGTTTACAACTAGGGTTATGGTTAAAATTAGTGATAGGGTTAGAATTAAGTTTAGGGTTAAAGCTAGGGTTAGGGCTCAGAATAGGGCTTGGATTTGGGTTAAGTTCATGCTAAGGTTTGGGTTACAGCTAATGTAAGTACTAGGGTTATGATTAGGGCTAATTTTAGTATTAAGGGTTAGGACTAGGTCTAGTGTTAGGTTTAGGTTTAGGGTTAGGGGGGTGTTTAGACCTAGGGTTAGTGTTAAGTTCAGAGTCAGGGTGAGGGTTAGTTTTAGGGTTCGGCTTAAGACTCGAATTATTGCTAGGGTTAGGGCTAGTTGTAAGTTTAGGGCTTGGTATATGTTAAGGATTAGGGTTAGGTCTATGGCTCAGTTTTGTTTTAGAGCTAGGGCTAGAGTTAGGGCTAGCTTTAGGATTAGCCCTACGGTTAGGACTAGGGTTAGGTTTAGGTTTAGGCTTATTGTTAGGGTTAGATTTAGAGTTAGGGTTAGATCTAGGGTGATGGCCAGGGATATGAATAGGGCTAGGGTTAGATCTAAGGTTCAGGCTAGGATTAGGCTTCCAGTATAGTATAGGGTTAGAACTAGAGTTAGGGCTAGGGTGAGAGTTAGAGTTAGTCTTTGGGCTAGGGATAGGGTTAGGATTAGCGATAGAGCTATAATAGGGCTAAGATTGGGGCTAGGGTTAGTGTTAGGGTTAGGCCTAGGTTTAGGGTTAGGGTTATAATTAAGGCTATGTTTAAGGCTAGGATAAAGACTAGGGTTTGTGCTAGGGTTAGGGCTAGGATTATGGCTAGGGCTAATTTCAGGTCTAGGGTTATGATTAGGGATCGTTTTAGGTTTAGGTTTATGAATAAGTCTAGTGTAAGGGTTAAGTATTTGGTAATAATCAGGTGTAGAGCTAGGGGAATTATTAATGTCAGGGTCAGTGTTGGGCTTCGGTTTAGGTTTGAGTTTAGGGTTAGGGCTTGAATTAGCATTAGGGTTAGCATTAGGGTAATAATAAGTTTAGGTTTAGGGTTCAGGTTAAGTTTAGGGTAATTGACAGTTTGGGGCATAGGGATAGGTTTAGGGTTGGGCCTACGGTTACATTAGCGAAAGGGTAATATTTAGGGTAATGGATACAGTTAGAGTTAAGGATATGGCTAGTATTATGGTTAGGATTAGGTCTTGAGTTAGGGTTAGGGTGAGGGTTAGAACTAGGGTTAGGTTTAGGATTGTTTAGCATAAGGGTTAGGTTCTGAGCTATGGTTAGGGCTAGGCTGGGAGTTAGCTTCAGGATTAGGTCTAGGAATAGGATAAACATAGGTTTTGGGTTAGAATTAGGGTTAGAGTTAGACCTAGGATTTGTGGTAGAGTCAGTATAAGGGTCAGGGTTAGGTTTTGAATTTGGTGTAGGGTTAGAGCTAGAATGAGAGCTAGGGTTAGGGGTATTAATAGATTTAGGGTTTTGCTTAGCCTAAGGATTAGGTCTAGGGTTACCCTTAGGTTTAGGGGTTTGCTTAGGGTAATGGTTTGTTTAGAGCTAGGTTTAGGGCTCTGGTTAGGATTAGAGTTAGGGTTTAATCTAGGTTTAGGGCTAGAGTTTGTGTTAGGGTTAGGGATACGATTAAGGCCATGGCTAATTGTTGAGATCCACAGCTGAAGGGGCCCCAGCAAACTTTCAGACTGCCAGCTGATTATTGGCTCACAGTGGCCCAAGCAACTTCTAGCTGATTGGCTCCTCTGTGGTGATGCTCTTTGGGCTGTTTTCCTGCCCTTTCATACTACAGAGCTGCTCATTGGGGAACTTTTTTGGCTCCGCCCATGTGACCCAGCCAATCGGCCTCAAGAGCAGGAGGAGTGGGGGAGGTTGAAAGGCTTGTGGGAAGCCCTTGGTGGCAGTTGGGCTCTGAAGGTTTTTCCTGAGGAGCTGTTTTGTTTGGCGTGAGTGGTTCTAAAAATAAAGTTTGTTTCTTTTGACAAGTGGCTCCTGAATTGTGCCCAGCCAGACTGCGGCAGCTAATGTAAGAACTAGTGCTAAAATTAGGTTAGTTTTAGTGGGTTTAGTCTTAGGGTTAGGTTTAAGTTTAGGGTGATATTTATAGCTAGGGTTTGTGTTAGGATAAGTGTCAGGGTTTGTTTTAGGGTTAGGGATAGGACTCGAATTATTGTTAGGGTTATTCTTAGCATTCAGTTTAAGGTGAGGGCAGTGTTTAGAGCTAGGTTGAGTGTTAGGATATGAATCAGGGTCAGTGTTAGTTTTAAAGTTAGTGTTAGAACTCGAATTAGGGCTAAGGATAGGTTTACGTTTAGTGTTAGTGTTTGGTTTAAGTTAATGTTTAACATTAAGGCTGTTGCTTGGTTTTGGTTTAGTCCTACAGTTAGGTTTGTGATAGTGTATGTGTTAAGCTTAGGCTTAGGGTTAGGGTTAGATTTGGAGTTAGGATGAGATCTAGGGTTAGGGCTGGGACTAAGGATAGGGCAAGGGTTAGGGCTAGGGATAGGGTTATTGTAAAGGATAGGGTTAGAACTAAGATAGGTATAGGGCGAGAGTTAGAGTGAGTCTTAGTGCTAGGGTTAGTGTTAGGGTTAGTGATAGGGCTAAAATAGTGCTAGGATTAGAGCTATGTTTATTGTTTGGCTTAAGCTTAGAGTTAGGTTTATGGTTCGGGTTAATTTTATGGTAAGAGATGGCATTATAGCTAGGTATAGAAGTATGGTGAGGGTTACAATTTGGGTTAGGGGTAGAGTTATGGTTAGGATTATGATTAAAGCTAGGTTTATTTCTAGGATGAGGGCTAGGGTTTGTTTTAGGTTTAGGACTAGGATTAGGGCTAAGGCTAATTTCAGTTTCAGAATTAATGTAAAAGATAGTTTTAGGGTTAGTATTATGGCTATGTCTAAGGTAAAGGTTAGGTGTAGGGTTATCTTCAAGTTTAGAGCTAGGGGTTTAATTAGGGTCAAGGTCAGGGTTAGGGTTTGTGATAGGTTAAGGTTTAAATTTAGGGCTTGAATTAGTGTTAGTGTTAGGGTTAGGGTAATGATAGGTTTAGGTTTAGGTTCATGTTAGGATCAGGGTAATAGATTGGGTTAAGATTAGGGATAGGTTTAGGTTCATTCCTAGGGTTAGCATTAGGGTTATGGTTTTGGTTATGGTAATGGAGAGAGTTAGAGATTGGTTTACGGCTAAGTATATGGTTATGAATAGAGCTAGGATTAAAGCTAGGTTTTGGGTTAAGTTATGAATAGGGTTAGGGTTAGGGCTAATGTAAGTACTAGGGTGATGTTTAGGGCTAGTTTTAGAGTTTTAGGGCTAGAGTTAGTGTTAGGGTTAGGTTGCGGGTTAGGGTGATATTTAGAGCTAGTAGTGTTAGGGTCAGTGTCAGGTTCAGGGTTAGTTTAAGGTTTCAGCTTACAACTCATATTAGGACTAAGGTTAGGGCTAGGTTTAAGGTTAGGGTTTGGTTTAGGCTAAGGGTTAAGGTTACAGCTATATCTAGGTTTTGTTTTAGGGCTTGGGAAAGGGTTAGGGCTAGTTTTAGGATTAGTGTTATGATTTGGGCTAGTGTTAGGGTTTGGCTTGTTCTTCGGGTTAGAGCTCGATTTAGAGTTAGGTTTTGTCTAAGGTTAGTGCTAGGGCAAAGGATAAGGCAAGGGTTATGGCTAGGGTTAGGGTTACAGTAAGGGATAGGGATAGAATGAGTGAAAGGTCTAATGTGAGAGTTCGAGTAAGTCTTAGGATTAGTGTTAGGTATAGGGCTATATTAGGGCTAAAATTAGGTCTAGGATTAGTGTCAGGGTTAGGCCTAGAGTTTGGGTTAGGATTGTAATTAAGGCTATGTTTAGGGCTAGGATAAGGTCTAGGGGTTGTGTTACAGATAGGGCTAGAATTATGTTTAGGGCTAATGTCAGTTCTAGGGTTACAGTTAGGGATAGTTTTAGGGAAAGGTGAGATCTATTGTAAGGGTTTGGTAGAGGATAAGTGTCAGGTTTAGAGCTAAGGAAATTATTAGGGTCAGTGTCAGTGTTAGGTCTTTGTTTAGTTTTGAGTTTAGGGTTACAGCTCAAATTAGAGTTAGGGTTAGGGTAGGGTAAATATAGGATTAGGTTTAGGGTTCAGGTTAGGTTTAAGATAATTGGTAGTTTTGGAGATAGTGATAATGTTATGGTTAGTCTTAGGGTTAGCATTAGGATAAAAGTTATGTTTAGGGTAATGGATACAGTTAGAGTTAAGTTTAGGGCGAGGGTTATGGTTAGGATTAGGTCTTGGTTCAGGTTTAGGGTGAGGGTTAGGATTAAGGCTAGGTTTGCAGTTTGGATGAGGGTTTGTGTTAGGGCTATGGCTAGGATTAAGACTAGGGCTATTGTCAGGTCTAGCATTACAGTTAAGGGCAGTTGTATAGTTTGGTTATGTATAGGTCTACTGTAAGGGTTAGGTTTAATGTAAAGGTCAGTTTTAGAGCTAAGTGTATTATTACGGTCCGGGTCAGGATTAGGAATTGGTTTTGGTTAAGGTTTAGGATTAAGGCTCAAATTAGCATTAGGTTTAGAGTAATGGATATTGTTAGGTTTAGGGTTCAGGTTAGGTTTAGGGTTTTGAATAGCCTTAAGGATAGCTATACAGTTACGTTTAGTCCTATTGTTAACTTTTGTGTTAGGCTTAAGTTTAGGGTAAAAGATAGGATTACAGCTAGGGTTAGGGCTACGTTCATGGTTAGTATTAGGGCTAGTGTTAGTGTTAGGGCTAGGGTTATGGTTAGTCCTAGGTTTAGGGTAAGTGTTATGATTGGAGCTAGATTTATGGCTAGGGCGAGGGTTAGGCTTAGAGCAGGTCTAGGGTAAATGTTAGGGTTAGGGCTACATTTAGCATTAGGGTTAGGGTTAGAGTTATAGTAATGGAGATAGTTAGAATTTGGGTTTGTGCAATGGTTACAGTTAAAACTAGGGTTAAAGTTAGGGTTAGGGATAGGGTTATGTTAAAGTTTAGGGTTAGGATTAGGGCTCAGTTTAGAGGTAGCGTTAGGGTTAGAGTTACTTTATTCAAATTTCTTTGATACAATCCAGGATTCATCTTTAACTCACCTTACTCTGTTTCCCAAAGTTAGGCCTTCTGGATCAACAGTTTGGTGTCTGGAACAGTTAATATTTTCATTTTTCTTCATTTTTACATATATGAGTAAATGTAAATGGACCTGGAAATCAAACAGGGTTTATGCTAGCTGCTTCAAACTGCACAAACACCCTAAATTCTTTGTGGGGACACTCTGGTATGTTCCTTGTGAGTGTAGGCCTAAGCTGAAGCATGCAAAAATAACTTTACAAAGAGCCCTTTAGGAGAAATCAGGGAATATGCATGCACTGAAATTATGCAAATAATTATTTTGTCAGATTTGTTTGATACTGAGTATGATTCATTGTTAAGCTTGCCCCACAAAGCTCTCCAAGTTTGGGACTTCTAGGATCAATGGTTAGAATTACTCTTAGGTTTAGGTTTAGGGCTAGGTTTAGATGTAGTGTTAGGGTGAGAGTAAGTTTTGTACAAATTTCTTTGATACTTGGAAAAAGTTATCTTTTGCCTAGCCTTAAAATGCTCCTCAGGTTTTGGCCTTCTCATTTCAATGGTTCACTAACAGGGACACTCTGTATTTTAAGGTTTCACTTTATATTGACATATATAGGTAAATGAAAATGGAGGTTGAAATCAAACCAGGGTGGTGCTAGCTGCTTGAAACTTCAAACACTGAATCATTTCTCTGTGGTAACTCTCTGGTTTATTCTTTGTGAAAGTAGCCCTAAGATGAAGATGGCAAACACAACTTTATCCAAGAGCCCTTTAGCTGAAAACAGATTAATATGCATAAACTGAAATACCACATCAATTATTTGGTCATATTTCTTTGATACTGCATAGGATTCATCTGGCAGCTTAGTCCCCTAGGCTTCTCAAGTTTGGCACTTCTAGGATCAACAGTTTTTCAAACAGGTTAGTGTTTGTGTAAGGATAGTGTTAGAGCTAGTATTAGGGTTAGAGTTAGTTTTGTTCAAATTTCTTTGATACAGGGCAGGATTCATTTTTCTCCTACCCTTACTCTACTCAACATGTTTGGGCCTTCTAGGTTCAATGGTTCACTGTAAAAAAGAGTTTATATTTTAAAGTTTCAGTTCATTTTGTCCTATAGAGGTAAATGGAAGTGGAGCTGGAAATCAAAGTATTGGTGCTACCTGCTTGAAACTTCACACTCCATCAATTCTCTGTGAGCAATCTCTGGTTTGTTCTAGTGACATTAGGCCTAAGCTGAAGCATGTAAAAACAACTTTATTCAAGAGTCCTTTAGGAGATAACAGGGAAATATGCATGTATTGATATACACAATGAAATTTTTGGACAGATTTCTTTGATACTGCACAGCATTCATCCCTTAGCTTTCCCCACTAGGCTGCCTATGTTTGGAAATTCTATGGTCAAAGGATGAAACCCTAAAAATGTTAGGGTTAGGGGAAGAGCTAGAGTTAGAGCTAGTGTTATGGTTAGAGTTAGTTTTATTCAAAATTCTTTGATACTTGGCAGGATTTATCTTTTAGCTAGATTTACTCTGTTCACCAAGTTTAGGCCTTCTCCATTCACAGGTTCGCTTTCAGGAACATTTTGTATTTTAAGATTTCACATCATTTTGACCTATGTGGGAAAGCTAATGAAGCTGAAAATCAAGCAGGGTTTGTGCTAGCTCCTTGAAGCTTCACACACTCCATCAGTTCCCTTTAGGGACTCTGGTATGTTCCTTGTAAAAGTAGGCCTATGCTTAAGCATACAAAAACAACTTAATCTGAGAACACTTTAGGAGAAAACAGGAAAATATGCATGTACTGAAATACCTCCCATAATTATTTGGTCAGATTTGTTTGATGTTGTGTAGGATTCATCCTTGCCCCACAAGGATCCCTAAGTGCGAGAATTCTAGGATCAATTCTCTAATCAGGTTAGGGTTAATGTTATGTTTAGGGTTATGGCTATGGCTAGGGTTATAGGTAATGGTAGGGTGAGAGTTAGTTTTGTTCAAATTTCTTTGATACTGGGCAGGAGTCATTTTTTATCTAGCCTTAGTATACTCCCAAGGTATGTTCTTCTCAATTCAATGGTTCACTATCATGAACACATTGTATTTTAAGGTTTCACTTTGTTTTGTCACCTAGGGGTAAATGGAAAAGGAGGTGGAAATCAAACAGGCATCCCTTCCCCTAAACCTAACCCTAAACCTAACCATAAAAATAGCCCTAATCCTAGGCCTAAGCCTAACACTAAGCCTAGAACAATTCCTTGCCCTAATTTAACCCTAACTCTAACCCAAACACTAGCCCTAAGACTAACTCTAACTCTTGCCATAGACCTATTCCTAGATCTTACCCTAACCTTTACCATAACCCAAACACTAGCCCTAATCTTAGCTCTAACACTAGCCATAGACCTAAGCCTAGAATTAACCATAACAGTAAATCTCCTCCTAAGCCAAAACTCACCCTATCAGTAGCAATAACACAAATGCTAATCATAAAACTACCCTTAACTTTAGGTTTAGTCCTAAAACAAAACTGAGCCATAGTACTAACCCTAACCCTTAACCTAAACCAAATTCTAACCCTACATCTAGCTCTAAGCCTACCCCTAACTTGAGTCCTACCCCTAACCGTAAAACAAATTGTGACCCTGACTCTGACCCTGACACTAACCCTAGTTAAAAACATCATCCTAAACCTAAACATAATCCTAAAACTAGACTGAGTCTTAAATGTAACCCTAAAACTAGCCCTAATTGTAACCTTAGTTGTTACATTAGTCATATCCCTAAGAGGAGCCCTAATGTAAGCCAAAACATAACCCTAATCCAAGACCCAATCCTAGCTTTAACCCTAACTTGAATCCTAACCCTAACCCTAACACTTACCCTAAACCTAACCCTAACTTTAATCCTTGCACTCAACCTAAACCTAACCATATCTCTAGCCCTGACTCTTACCATAAACCTAGCCCTAACCCTAGCTCTAACCCTATCCATTACCCAAACCCTAAACCTAACCCTAATGTTAATCTTCAGTCTGACCCTAGCACTATCATTAAACATATCCTATCCATTACCCTAAACCTAACCTGAACCCTAACCCTAAAAATATCATTACCCTAACTGTAACCTTAAACCTAATGCAAACTCGAGCCCTGATACTAATATTAAACCTAACCCTAACCATAATCCTAAACCTGACACTAACGCTAAATATAAAACTAACCCTAAAAGTAACACTAAACCTAACCCGAATGCTAAACCTACAACTAACTTTAAACCTAACCCTAACGCTAACACTAACACTACCCCTATTCCTAACCCTAACCCTAACCTTAACCCTAAACATAACACTAAACCTAAACCTACCACTAACCTTAAACATAGCCATAATCCTAACCCTAACACTAACCCTAACACGAACTTTAACCCAAACCCTAACCCAAACACTAAGGCTAAACCTAACACTAACCCTAAACCAAATGCTAATACTAACCCTAACTCTAACCCAAACCTAACCCTAATCCTAAACCTAACCCAAAATTTAACACAAACCCTAAATGTAACCTTAACCCTAACACTAACCCTAACCCTAGCCCTAACCCTAAAGCTAACCCTAATCATAAACCCAACCCTAACACTAACCACAACACTGACACAAACCCTATCACTAACCATAACACTAAACCTAACCCTAACCCTAACCCTAAACCGAATATTAACATTAACCCAATCCCTAAAACAAACACTAATCCTAACACTAACACTAAAACTAACCATATAACTAACACTAACCATAATTTTAACTGTAAACCTAATCCTAACCTAACACTAACCCTAACATAAAACCTAACCCTAACATGAAACCTAACCCTAACATGAAACCTAACCCTAACCCTAACCTTCACACTAATACTATCCCTAAAATTAACACTAAACCTAACTGTAAACCTAACCCTAACACTAACCCTAAACCTTAAACTTACCCTAACACTAAACCTAACCCTATACCCAACCCGAAAACTAAGCCTGACCCTACCCTAATACTAACCCTAAACCTAACCCTAACATGAACCCTGACCCTAAAACTAACACAATAAAACTAACATTTACCCTAACCCTAACAATAACCACAACCCTAGCTCTATCACTAATTCTAACCATAACCATAACTCTAAACCTAAACATGACCCTAACCCTAACTGTAAATCTAACCCTAATCCTATTCTTTTACCTAACATTAACCCTAACCCTAATGCCAACACAAAACCTAACCTTAACTCTAACCCTACCACAAATGGTAAACCAAACCCTAACCCTAAGCCTATCCAAAACTTAACACTAACCCTAACCATAACCTTAACACTAAAACTAAGGTTAAACTAAAACTAACCCTAAACCTTACTCTAACACAAACTCTAATGCTAACCCTAATACTAACCCTAACCTTAACCTTAACCCTATCACTAACTCTAATCATAACCCTAACCCTAACACTAACACTAATACAAAACCTAGCTATAACCCTAACCCTAACACTAAAATAACACTAACCCTAACCCTAAACCAAACACTAACCCTAATTCTAACATAACACTAATGGTAACCTAACACTAAACCTAAACCTAACTATAATGCTAACCCTAACACTAACCCTAACCCGAACCCAACACTAACACTAACACTAACCCTAACCCTAACACTAACGCTAAGCCTAAACCTAATCCAAAACCTAATGCTAATACTCAATTTAATCCTAATCCTAATACTAACCCTAAACCTACGATAAAACTTAACCCTAACCATAACACTAAACTTAACCCTAACCCTAACACTAATATTAACACTAACACAAACCCTACCAAAAACAGTAACCCTAACCCTAACCCAACCATAACACTAACCATAAACATATCCCTAAACCTAACTCTAACTGTAACCCTAACCCAAAACCTAATGCTAATTCTAACCTTAATTCTAATTCTAACCCTAACACTAGCCCTAACATAAACCCTACCCTAACCATAACACTAAACCTAATGCTAACCTTAACCCAAATCCTGTTATTAACACTAACCTAAACTCTACCACAAACACTAACCCTAAACCTAAACCTAACACTAACACTAACCCCAACACTAACTCTAACCCTAATCCTAATAATAATCCTAAGCCAATCCCTAAACCTAACACAAACCCTAAAGCTAACATGAACCTGAACCCTAACACAAACTCTAACCCTAAACCTAACCCTCAACCTAACACAAACCCCAACACTAACCATAAACTAAACCTAACCCTAACCCTAAACCTAAAACTAACTTTATGGTAACCATAACCCTAACCCTACCACTTAACCAAATCATAACCCTAAAAATAACCCTAACCCTGACACGAACCCTACCCCTAACACTAACCTTAACTCTCTGTAACAGTGATTCTAACACTAATCCTAACCCTAACCTTAACTCTAAACCTAACCCCAACCCTAATCCTATCACTAACACTAACCCTAAACATAACCCTAACTTATCACAAAAGCTAACCCTAACCTGAACACTAACCCTAATCCTAAACCTAACCAAACAATAACACTAATCCTAATCTTAAAAATAAATGCAAACTGAACACTAACCCTAACCCTAACCCTTAACCTAACACACTATCCCTAACCCTAACCCTAACACTAACCATAACTGTAACACTGACCCTAACCCAAGCCTAACACTAACCCTAAACCTCTCCCTAATCCTAGCACTATCCATAACCGTAACCCTAATATTAACCCTAAAGCTTACCCTACCCCTAACCCTGACCCTTACACTAAAGCTAACCTTAACACTCATTCTAAACCTAACACTAATGCTAAACCTCACACTAACCCTAACCTAAACTTAACCCTACACCTAACCCTAACCCTAACACTAACCCTAACACAAACCCTAACCCAAAACTTAACCCTAAACCTAACCCTATCCCTTACTGAAACCCAACCCTAACCATAAACTAACCAACTAACCATAAAACTAAAACTAAAACTAACCCCAACATAACACAAACCTAACCCTAACTCTAACCCTAACCATAACACTAAACATAACTCTAACCTAACCCTAAAACTAACCTAATCTTATCCCTAACTCTAACACTATACCTAAATCTAACTGTAACCCTGACACTAACACTAACCCTAACCGTAACCCTAAAACGAAACCTATACCGAACACTAACACTAACCATATCAATAACCTAATGCTAACCCTAAACCTACATTAACCCTACCTCTAAAACTAACCCAAAACCTAAACATGAAAATAACTCTATCACTAACCCTAACACAAAACCTAACTCCAACACTAACCATAAATGTAAATATATCACTAACCTTAACACTTAACCTTAAACCTAACCCTAACCCTAAACCAACCCTAACACTAAAACTAACCTTATCACTAACACTAACACTAACCCTAATACAAACACTAACCTTAACCCTAACCCTACCTCTAACCCTACCCCAAACACTAACCTTAACCCTAACACTGAACCTATGCTAAACCTAACCCGAAAAGTAACCCAAACACCAACCATAACCATAACCATAACCCTAACCCTAACACAAATCCAAACCCTAACCCTAACAATAACCATAACTCTAACCCTAACACAAACTCAAACCCTAACACTAACCCTATCACTAACCCTAACCCTAACCTTAAAATTAACTCTAACCCTAAACCTAACGCTACGATAGCCATTACCTAATTTTAACCCTAATTTAAAACCTAACAATAACCCTGAGACTAACCCCAATCCTAACCTAACACGAACTCTAACCTAACCATTCCACTAAGCCCAAGCCTAACTTAAACTTAAACCTAAAGCTAACACTAATTTTAAACCTAACCCTAAATTTAACTCTAAAACTAACCCTAAACCTAACCCTAACAATAACACTAAGTCTAATTCTAACCTAACACAAACCGTAGATCAAATCATAACCCTATCCCTCACAATTACTTAAACCAAACCCTAACCCTAACACAAACATTAAACCTAACCCTAACCCAAAACCTAACCCTAAATCTAACACTAACCCTAACCCTAACTTTAACACTAACCCTAAAACTCTAACCCTAACCCTAACACAAACCCTAAGCCAAACCATAACCCTAACCCTAACCCTAACCCTAACCTAACCTTAACGCTAATCCTAACTCTAACACTAACACTAAACCAAACTCTAACATGAACCCTAAACCTAACAATACAACTAAACCTGTCACCCAAACCCTAATCCAAAATCCTAAAACTAACACTAAAACTAATACTAACCCTAACCCTAACAGAAACCCTAACCCTAACCCTAATCCTAACCCTAACAATGACCCTAACCCTAAATCTAAATCTAACCCTCAGCCTAAACCTAACCATAAACCTAATAATAACCCTAACCCTAAAACTAACACTAACCCTAAAAATAACTATAACCCTAAACCAATCACTACCGCTTAACCATTGACCATAACCTATCCCTAACACTAACCCTAACCCTAATATTAATCTAACCCTAACCCTAACCCTAAACTAACCTAACACTAACGCTTACCCAAAACCTAACTCTATCACTAAACCCTATCCCTAACACTAAAACTAACCCTATACCAACCCTACCTATGACATTAACCCTAACACTAACCCTAACCCTATCATGAAAATTAACCCTTATCCTAACCCTAACTATAACTCTAACCAAAATACTAATCCTAACCATAAACTAAACCCTAACCATAAACTAATTCTACTCAAAACCATCACCTAAAATTAATATTAACCCTAAATCAAACCCTAATGTGAACGTTAATCCTAAACCTAACCGTAACCCTAACATGAACCCTAAACGAATCCTAACCTAACCCTAACACTAACCCTAAACCTAATCCTAAGCCTAACACTAAACCTAACCAAAATCCTTAACCTAACATTAACCCTAGCCAGAACCCTACCCTTAAACATAACCCTAAACCTAAACCAAACAAAAACCCTAACCCAAACCAGAACCGTACCATAACCTAACCAAATTTATAACTCTTAAATATAACTAACCTAACTAACTAACTAATCCTAACCCTAACAATAAACACTAACACAATAACACGAACCCTAACACTAACCATCCACTAAGCCCAACCCTCACCAAAACCCTAACCCTAACCCTAGACTAACCCTAAATCTAAACCTAAACTTAAACACTACCCTAATCGCTAACCTAACTAACCCTAACCCTAAAACTAACACTAACTCTAACTCTAACCCTAACACAAACCCTAAACCAAACCATATCCCTGACCCTAATCTAAACCTTACTCTCACCCTTACATAACCTTACAACAAACCCTAACCCAAACACTAACCTTAACCCTAACCGAACCTAACATTAACTAAAACTAACCCTAACCTTAACACAAACACTAACTCTAACCGTAGTCCTAACCATAACAATAACACTTACCCTAACCCTAACACTAATACATATTTAACTCTAAACCTAACCCTAAACCTAGCACTAACACTAAGACTAACCCTAAACCTAACCTTAACCTTACCATAACCTCACATTAATCGTAACACTAATCCTAAAACTATACCCTAAACCTATAAATAACCCTAAATCTAACCCTAACCCTAACACTAAACCTAACTCTAATCCTAACCCTAAGACTAAACCTAACCCTAAGACTAAACCTAACCCTAAACCTAATCCTAACACTAAATGTAACCCTAATACTAACTATTACCCTAATACTAATCCTAAGAAAAACCCTAACCCAAACTATATCCTTGACCCTAATCTAAACCTAACAATCACCCTTACCTAACCCTAAACCTAACCCTATCCCAAACACTAATTTTAACCCTAACACAAACTCTAACACTAACCCTCACTCTAACCCTAAAAATAAATTTATCAGTAACCCAAACACTAACCCTAACCTTAAACTAAGCCTAACCACTAACTCTAACCATAACCCTAACCCTAAGACTAAGAATTAACCTAATCCTAAAACTAAACCTAACCATAACATGAATCCTAAACCTAACCATAGCCCTAAACCTAAAACTAACCCTCCCCTAACCATACTTTAACACTAATTCTCATGCTAACTCTAACCCTAACTCTAATGCTAAAAATAACCCTAACACTAAACCTAACCCTAACCCCTCACCTTAACCCTAAACCTAACACTAATCCTAATGCTAACCCTAAAACTACCCTAACAATAACTCTAACCCTAACGCTAAACCTAAACATAACACTAAACCTAACCCTAACCATAACCCGAAAAGTAACCCTAACCCTAACCATAACCTAAACCCTAAACTTAACACTAATCTGAACCTTAACACTAACCGTAAATGTAACCCTAACCATAACTCTATTCGTAAACCTAACACAAAACCTAACCCTAAAACTAATCTACCCCTAATCCTATCCCTAACACTAATTCTAATCCTATCCGTAACCTTACCCATAACCCTAAATCTAACATTATCACTAAACATAACTCTATTACTAACACTAATCCTAACCCTAAACCTAACCCTAACACTAATCCTAAACCTAATCCTAACCCTAACCCTAACACTAACCCTAACAGTAACCCTATCACTAACCTAACCCTAATTCTAAACCTATACTAACACTAACCCTAAAACTAACCACAACCCTAACCCTAACCATAACCTTAACACTAACACTAATCCTAACCCTAACACTAACTCTGTCCCTATCGCTAAACCTATAACTAAACCTAACACTAACCCTAACCCTAACCCTAACACTAACCCTAAACCTAACACTAAACCTAATAGTAAATTGAACCCTAACCCTAACCCTAACCCTAAGCGTAACTATAACCCTAATCCTAACCCTAACCCTAACCCTAACCAAAACCATAACTGTAATCCTAAAATTTCTCCAACCCTAATAACCCTAACCCTAACCCTACCACTAAGCCTAATCAAAACCCTAACTCTATCACTAACCCTAAGCCTAACCCCAACTCTAAACCTAATACTAATGTTAATCCTAACCCTAACCCTAACAATAACAATAACATTAACCCTAAAACTAACCATAAATGAAACAATAACCCTAACCCTAACCCTAAGCGTAACACTCACCCAAACTCTAACCCAAACACCAAGCTGACACTAACACCAACCCAAACCTTAAACTAAACCTAACCATAACACTAACCCTAACACTAACTCTACCTGTAACTCTAATCCTAACCACAACACTTACCCTAACCCTAATCATAACCCTAACAATAATCTTAAACGTAACCCTAACCCTAAACCTAACACTAACCATAACACTAAACTTAAATCTTACCCTAAAACTATACCCTAAAGCTAACAATAATCCTAACTCTATCCCTAACGTCTTATACTAACCCTAACCATAACCCTAACCTTAAATCTAACCTCAACCCTAACCCTAAACCTAACACAAACCATAACCAAATCCATTACCCAAAACCTAAACTATTTCTAATAGAAACCCTTACTGAACACTAACTCTAATTCTAACCCGAACACTAACCCTAACATCAACCCTATCCATAATCGTAACACTAATACTAAAAGTAACCCTAAACCTAACCCCAACCCTGAACCTAACCATAACCTTAACATGAACACTAAGCTTAACCCTAACCCTAACCCGAACTCTAATACTAAATCTAAACCTCACAATTACCCTAAGCCTAAAGCGAACACAAACCTTAAAAATAACACTAACTCTAACTCAAACACTAATCCTAACCCTAACACTAACACAAACTGTACCACAAACCCTAATTCTAATTCTAACCCTAACCCTAACCTAAACATAACCCTAATCCTAAACCTAACACTACCGTAAACCTAACCCTAAAACTAACACTTACCCTAACACTAACCTAAGCCTAACACTAACCCTAACACTAACCCTAAATCTAACACTAACCCTAAACCTAAAACTAACCCTTAACCTAAACCTAACAATAACATTAAACCAAATACTAATCCTAAACCTAACCTAAACACAATACCTAACAATAACACAAACCATAACCTGAACACTAACACTAATCCTAACACTAACCTTAAACCTACACCAAACTCTAGAACTAACCAGAACCATAACATCACCCTTAACCTTAACACTAACCTAACCTTAACAATAACCGTAAACCTAACCCCATCACAAATACTAACACTAACTTTAATCCTAACCCTAACCCTACCAGTAAACCTAACCCTAACCCTAACACTAATCCTAACCCTAACTCTAACACTAACCTTAACCATAAACCGAAACCTAAACATATCACTAAACCTAAACCTAACCCTACACCTAACACTAACCCTAACCCTAACACTAACACTAACATTAAACGTAACCCTAACCCAAACACAAACCCTAACCCTAACCCAAACACTAAACCTAACCTAACCGTAAAACTAACCCTATCTCTAAAACTATACTAAAAACTAACCAGAAAGCTAACCCTAGCCCTGACCCTTACCTAATACTAAACCTAACCATAACTCTAACCCTAACCCTAAACCTAACCCTAACCCTAACCCTAAATGTAAACTAACTCTAACCATAACCATAAGCCTAACACAAACCCTAAACCTAAACCTGTCACTAAACTTAACACTATCCCTAAACCAAACATTATCCCTATCCTTAACACTAGCCCTAACCCTAAAACTAATCCTAACCGTAAAACAAACCCTAAACCTACCAATAACCCTAACCATAACCCTAACACGAACCCTACCTCTAACCCTAAAACAAACCCTAATCCTCACCCTATCCCTAATACTATCACTAACACTAACCCTAACACTAACCTTAACACTAATGCCAACCATAACCTTAAAACAAACCTAACCCTAACACTAAACCTAACACAAACCCTTACCCAAACCATAATACTAACCTTAACCTAATCCTAATGCCTTACCTAAACCTAACACTAACCATAACCCTAACCCTAACCCTAACCCTAACATGAACACTAAACTTAATCATATCACTAAACCTAACCCTCACCCAAACCCTAACCCTAACCCTAACACTAACCTAACCCTAACCCTAACACATACACAAATACTAATACTAAATCTATCCTTAACCCTAAACCAAACCTAACATGACCCTTACCTAATCCTAAAACTAACCCTAACCCAAACACTAACACTAAACCTAAACCTAACCCTAACACAAACACTAACCCTAATCCTAAACCTAAACCTAACACTAAACCTAACACTAACTATAACCATAACCCTAACCCTAACCTTAAGAGTTACCCTGACACTAGACCTAATGCTAACCCTAAGACAAACTGTAACCCAAATGCTAACCCTAACACTGGCACTAAACCTAACACAAACTCTAAACCTAATTCCTAAACCTAACCCTAAACCTAAAGCTAAACCTAAACTTCTCTCTAAACATAACCATAATCCTAAATCTAACACTTTCCCTATAACTAACCCTAACTCTAATTCTAACCCTAAATCTAACCCTAACCCTAAATCTAACCCTAAACCTAAACCTAACACTAACCCTAATACTAACACTAACCATAACCCTTAATCAAAACCTAACACTACCCTAAATTTAAACCTAAACCTAAACCCAGAACTAACCCTAACCCTAACCCAAACACAAAACCTAACCCTAACAATAACCCTAAACATAACCTTAATTGTAATACTAACACTAACCCTAAACCTATCTATAACCCTAACCAGTTACCCTAAACCTAACCCTAAAGCTAACACTAAACCTAATCCTAACACAAACAAGAAACCTAACCCTAACTCTAAAACTAATCTTAAACCTAAATGTAACACTAACCCTAAATCAAATCCTAAACCTAACCCAATACCTAACCATAAACCTAACCCTACACCTAAAATTAATCCTAACCCTAACCCTAAATTTAACAATAACCCTAAACCTAACCCTAACCCTAACAATAACACTAACCCTGACCCTCACCCTAACCCTAACCCTAACCTAACACTAAACATAGAACTAATCATAAACCTAAGTCTAAACCTAACCCCAAAACTAATTTTAACTCTACGTTTAACCTTAACCGTAACACTAACACTAAACCTACCCTAACTCTAAACCTAACCTTAACACTAACTCTAACCCTAACCCTAACAAGAAACCTAACTCTAATCCTAACCCTTAAAAAAACTCTAAACCTAACCCTAAACCGTACACTAAACCTAACACTAAACCTAACCCTTATCCTAATCCTAACACTAAACTTAACAATAACTCTAACCCTTATTCTAAACCTAACACTAACCGTAACCCAAATCCTATCCTAACCTTAACCTTAACACAAATCCACCCAGACCATGACCCTAACCCTAACCTAATCCCAAACCCAAGCCTTACTTAACCCTTACACTAACCCGAACCCTAACACTAACCCTAAACCTAACCCTAACATTAACACTAACCCTACCCACAACCCTAACCTTATCACTACCCCTAAACCTAACCATAGCCCTAACACTAGCCCTAACCCTAATTCTAAACCTAGACCTATCACTAACCCGAACCCTACACCCAACACTAACCCTAACCCTAATCCTGTTACCCTAACACTAACCCTAACACTAACACTAACACTAACACAAACCCTAACCCTAACCTTAACACTAAGCCTAGCCCTAACCCTAACACTAACACTAACACAGACCCCTACCCTAACCCTAATCCTTTCCATAACCCTAACCCTAAATCTAAGCCTAACCCTAATCCTAACATGAAACCAAACCCTAACCCTAACCCAAAAAATAACCTTAACCCAAAAAATAATTCTAACCCTAACCTTTACTTAACCCTAACACTAAAACTAACACTAAACCTAATTCTAACCCTAAAACTAACACAAACCCTATCCATAACACTGACACTAACACTTTCCCTAAACCTCAACATATACCTAACCTTAACCGAACACGTACCCTAACATTAACCATAAACCTAACTCTAACCCTAAACAAAACACTAATTTTAAACCAAGGCTTAATCCTAACCATAACACTAACCTGTTGAGAGCCACAGCGAAAGGGGCCCCAGCAAACTTCCAGCTGCCTGCAAACTTCCAGCTGCCAGATGATGATTGGCTCACAGCTGCCCCAGAAAACTTCTAGCTGCCAACTGATTGGCTCTTCTGCGGTGATGTTCATAGGGCTGTTTCCCAGCCCTTTCAGACCACGGAGCTACTCAATGGGGGAACATTTTTTTGTCTCCGCCAAGGAGACCCAGCCAATCGGCCTCAAGAGCAGGAGGAGTGGGGGAGGTTGAGAGGCTTGTGGGAAGCTGGTGGTGGCAGTGGGGCTCTGAGTGAATTCCTGAAGAGCTGTGTGGTGTGGTGTGTGTTTTCTAAAAATAAAGTTCGTTTCTTTTGACAAGTGGCTCCTGAATTGTGCCCAGCCAGACTACGGCACTAACCCTTTCCGTAACTCTAACCCTAACCCTAATTCTATAACTAACTTTAACCCTAACACTAACCCTAATCCTAACCCAAACTTAATCGTATCACTAACCCTAACCCTAACCCTACACCTAACAGTAACACTAACCCTAAACCTAACCCTAATCCTTATAATTACTCTAACATTAAACCTCACACTAACCCTAACACAAAAAAACCAAACCCTAACACAAACCATAACCTTAACACTAACATTAACCCTAACACTACGCTTAAACCTACAACTAAGTCTAAAACTAACCATAACCATAACCCTAACACTAACCCTAAAACTAACCATAAACCTTAGCCTAACACTAACCCTTACCCTAACAATAACCCTAACCCTAAACCTAATTCTAATGCTGACCCTAACCATAACACTAACCCTAACTCTAACCCTAACACTAAACCTAAACCTATCCCTAACCGTAAAAATATTCCAAAACCTAACCCTAATCCTAAACCTAACCTTAACACTTATCCTAACCCTAACCCTATCCCTAAAACTAACCCAAACCCAATCAATAACCCTAATTCATACCGGAACCCTAACCATAAACCTAACCCTAACCCTAAAGCTAACACAAACCCTAACCTGAACCCTAACCTAAACCTAAACCTAACCCTGTCCCTAACCCTAACTCTAACCCTAACCCTAACAAGAATCCTAACCCAAAACCTTACCCTAACCCTAACACTCACCTAATTCTAATCCTAAACCTAACTTTAACCCTAAGCCTAAACCTAACACTAACCTAAACCTAACTATAAACCTAACCCAAACACTAATGCTAAACCTAACCTAATCTTTAACTTTATCACTAACCCAAACAACACCCGTAACCCTAAACCTAATCCTAACAGTAACCCTAACCCTAACCCTTACCGTAACACTAAACCTGACACTAATCCTCACCATAAACCTAACCCTAATCCTAATACTAAATCTAACCCTAACTTTAACACTAACCCTAAACCTAACTCTAACCCTAACCCAAACACTAATTCTAACCCTAACCCTAACTCTAACACTAAGCCTAACCCTAAACGCAAACCTACACCTTACCATTACATGAAACCTACCCTAAGCCTAACCATCACCCTAACACTAACCCATATCCTAATAATAATCCTAACACAAAACCTAACTTAACACTAACCCTAACCAAACACAATTTCTAAACCAAACCCTAACCCTAACCCTAAACTTTACCTAAACCTAACCTAACAGAAACCATAATACTAAGCCTAAAACTAACTTTAACCCTTACCCCAACCATAACTCTATAACTAACACTAACCCTAACCGTAAGACTAAACCTAACACTAAACCTAAACCTAACCCTAACTCTAACAATAACACTAATATTAACCCTAACCCTAATCCTAACCCTAACACTAATCCTAACCCTAAAACTAACCCTAACACTAACCCAAACCCTAACCTAACACAAAACCTAAGCCTTACTCTAACACTAACCCTAACACTAACCCTAAACCTACCCATAACCCTAACTCTAAAACTCACCCTAACCCTAACCTGAACCCTATCCCTAAACCTAACCCTATCAAAAACACTAACACTAAACCTAACACTAACACTAAGCCTAAGCCTAAACCTAACACTAATCTGAACCCTAATTGTAATCCTATTCTTAACTGTAAACTTAACCCTAATCCAAACTTTAACCCTAACACAAACCCTAAAACTAACCATAACATTAACCCTAACCCTATCTGTAATCCTAACCATAAGTGTATCACTAAACCTCACACAATGTTTAACCCTAACACAAACCCTAACACTAACCCTAACCCTATACCTAACCCTAACACTAATACTAACCTTAACCTTAACCCTAACAATAAACCTAACCCTAACACTAACCCTAACACTAACACCCTAAAACTAAACCTTACCCTAACTCTAACCCTAACCTGAACACTAACCCTAATCCTAACACTAACCCTAACCCTAAACTTATCTCTAATGCTAACCTTAACCCTTACCCTAACCCTGACACAAACCCTAACTTATCCCTAAACCTAACCCTGTCTGTATACCTAACCCTAACCCTAACAATAACCCTAACCCTGACCCTAAGTCTAACCCTAAAACTCACATAATCATAACTCTAAACCTAATACTAACCCTATCCCTAACACTAATACTAACTTTAACCTAACTATAACCCAAACCCAAATACTAACACTAACAATTACCCTAATTATAAGACTAACCCTAATGCTAACCTTATCCCTAACCCTAAAACTAACCCCAACCCTACATATAACCGAATCCCTTATCCTAAGCCAAACCCTCACCCTAATTCTATTCTATTCCTTACTGTAATTCTTAGCCTACCCTGAACCCTAACTCTGTTACTAGTTCTAAACCTAACCCTCATTCCAGCTCCTACCCTAATCCTAAAGCTGACCCTTATTCTGACCCTAACAATAACCCTAGTTCTAAGCCTGACCCAAACCCTAAACCGAATCTAACACTACCTCAACCAGTAAATATTTACCTAAAACTAACAATAACACTAGAACTAGACCAAACCTAATCATAATAGAGTTATAAATCTAGCTCTAGCCCTAAAAAAAAACGTAGCACTAGCCCTAACAATAACCCTTAACCTAACGTAAAGACTAAACCTATCACTAGACCCAACACTAGTCCTATTTGTGGCCCTAAACCTAAAACTAAACCTAACCCCAAAATAACCCTTAATCTAGTAGAAACCCTAGATCTAAACCTTATCCTAAACCAAAACCTAATTCTAACACTAGACTTATCCATAACCCTGACCCTAAAAATAGTCATAACCACATCCCTCACTCTTACATTACACAAAGCCCTAACATTAGCCCTAAAAATTACACAAAACCTAGCCTTATCCTAGCCTTAATCCTAGCCCTAATAATAACCCTAACCATAACCTTCGAAATAATAACCCTAACCATAACCTTCGACCTAACCCTATTGCTAATCCTCCCCCTAAACCTAACCCTAGCTTAAACTCTAATCCTTAACATAATTGTAACCCTAACCCTAAACATAACACTAGCCCTGACTCAAAAGCTAACCCTCGCCCTAGATCTTTCTCTACCTCAAATGCCTACACTTACCCTAAACCTAACCCTAACATTAACCCTAGGCCTAACCTTAATCCTAACCTTAAACTTAGCCCTAACTTTAGCTCTTACCCTGTCCATTACCCTAAAGAAAAGCCTAACCCAAATGCTAACCCTATGCCTAATAATAACCCTATCGTTAACACTAACCCTATCCATTACTCTAAACCTAACCGGAACCATAAACCTAATTCTCTCCATTAACCTAATCCTAAACTGAACTCACCGCTAATTCAAGCATTAACCCTAAATCTTAAGCTAAACCAAACCCTTCACGGACCCTGACCATAATAATACACCTAGCACTATACTTGACCCTTACCCTAAACCTTAACCTTACAATAGACATAGACATAACCTAACACTAAAACTAATACTGACCATAAACCGGGACTTGACATTATCCATAGCCCTAATCCTAGCCATAGCCCTAACACAAACCCTCAGCCTAGCACTAAACCTAGTCTTAATCATAACCCAAACCCTAACCTTAGACCTAACCCTAATTCTAACCCTTGCCCTAGCCCTAAACCCAGCTATAACCCTATCCCTTCCCTTAAACCTAATCCTAACCTAACACTAGCACTAACCCTAGTGCTAATCCTAGCCCTAATTTACCCCTAACCCTAAACCTACCCATAACCTAAGCAGAAAGACTAACTCGAACTATCAACCTAGCCCGATTTCTAGTTATAACCCTATCTGTTACCATAACCCTAACACTAGCACTAAACTTAGCCCTAACTCTAGCCATAGCCCTAAACCTACATCTAACCATAACAATAAATCTAAGCCTAAACTTCACCCTACCATTAGCCCTAACATTATCACTAATCATAAAACTAGCCCTAACCATAGACCTAGTTCTAAAACAAAACTGAGCCATAGCCCTATACCTATCCCTACCTAACCTTAACCCTAGAGCTGACATTAGCCCTATCCCTATCCCTAATCCTAGTTCTAAGCCCAGCCTTAATCCTTACCCTGATCTTAACCCCAGCCTTATCCCTAATATTATCCCTTGTCCTAGCACTAAAAATAGATGCAATATCATATCTTACCATAACACTAATACTAATCTTAAACCTAGCCCTAAACCTAGGCCTAAATCTAACAGTAATCCTAGCACCAATCCTAGCCCTAATTTAGGCCTATCACTAAACCTAACCCTATCCCTAGCCCTAAGTATAACTCTAATTCTCGTCCTAGCCCTACCCCGATTTCTAAACATATCCCTTACCATAACCCAAATCCTAGCCCTATCCCTAGCCCCAACTTTATCCTTAACCTTTGCCCTTCCCCTAAACCTGGATCAAACCCTAACCTTAAGCCTAAATCTGACCCTAACATTAGCCCTAACAGCAATGCTAATTGGAAAACTAGCCCTAACCCTAACCTAGCCCTAAAACATAACTGAGCCATAAATCTAACCTAACCCTTAATCTAAATCAAACACTAACCCTAAATCTACCCTAAATCATGCCATAATTTGAATGCTAAACCTAACTCTAGGAGTAACCCTGACCCTGACTCGGATCCTAACACTAACCCTAGCTCTAAACATTGCCTTAATTCTAAACCAAGAAGTAGCCCTAATCAGAAACCAAGTTCTTCCATTAGCCACAGCCCTAATACAAACACATATCCTAGTGCTAATCCGAACCCTAAACCTAGGTTTAACTCTAAGACTAGCCATAACCCTAACCCTATCCCTAACCCTATCCCTAATCCTAACCCTACCTCTAATCCTATACCTTACCCTAAGCCAAACCCTCACCCAAATTATACCCTAGTCCTAACACTAATCCTTAGCCTAGATCAAGCCCTAACTCTATTACTAGTCCTAACCTTAGGCCTCATTCTAGCTCTAGCTGTAACCCAAACCCTGATCCTTATTCTTACCCTAACACTAACCCTAGATCTAAACCTGACACTAACCCTAAACTGGACCCTAACTCTACCCATACTGGTAAACCTATACTTAAAACTAACAGTAACACTAGCACTAGACCAAACCTAATCCTAAATAGAGTCATAAATATAGCCCTATTCCTAAACAAAAACCTTGAACTAGCCCTAAAAATAACCCTTAACCTACCACAAAGGCTAACCATATCCCTAGACCCAATGCTATTCCTAATTCTGGCCCTAAACCTAAGCCAAACACTGATGCTTACCCTAACACAAACCCTAGCTCTAAACCTTATCCTAACCCAAAACATAACACTAAACTAGACTTATCCATAACCCTAACCCTAAAACTACCTATAACCATAACCCGAGCTCTTACATTACACATGGCTCTAACGCTAGCCATAAACATCACAGAAACCTAGCCCTTATCTAACCCTAAACCTAGCCCTAATTGTAACCCTAACCATAACCCTAGACCTAACACTAACCCTAACCCTCCATCTAGTCCTAAACCTAGCTCAAAATCTAACCCTTTCCCTAATCATAGCACTAACCTTAACCCTAACCCTCGCCCTGACTGTAACCCGAACCCTTGCCCTAGACCTAACCCAGCTCAAACCCGAATACTTACCCTAAAGCTAACCTTGACACTAATCCTAGGCCTAACCCTAACCTGAGCCACAAACTTAACCTTAACACTAGCCCTAACCTTACCTCTAACCCTATCTATAACCCTAAAGATAAGCCTAAACCAAATGCTAACCCTAGGCCTAATGATAACCCTATCACTAATAATAACCATATCCATTATTCTAAACCTAACCTGAATCCTAAACCTAACCCTATCCATTACCCGAATCCTAATACAAACTCTAATGCTAATACAAGCCTTAAATCTAAACCTTAACCTAAACCGAACCATACCCAGACCCTGACACTAATAAAACACCTAGCTCTAAACCTGACCCTTACCCTAAACCTAACCCTAACACTAGACCTAGCCATAACCTAACCATAAAACTACCACATACTTTGAACCTAAATGTAACATTAGCCCTAGCCCTAATCTTAGCCCTAGCCCTAACACATACCCTCATCCTGGCACTAAACCTAGCCTTAATCCTAACCCGAATGGTAACCCTAGACCTAAATCAAATTCTAACCCAAACCCTACCTCTAGATATAACCCCATCCCTTCCCCTAAATCTAACTCTAACCCTGACACTAACACTAAACTTAACCCGAGCCCTAACCCTAAGCCTAAACCTAACACCAACCCTATCGCTAATCCTTGCCATAATTTAGCTCTATCCCTAAACCTATCCCTAACCCAAGCCCAAAGAATAACTTTAATCGCACCCCAGTCTTATTTCTTGTTCTAAACCTATCTGTTACCATAACCCTAACACTAGCCCTAAACTTAATCTTAATGCAGGCCCTAGGCCTAAACCTAGATCTAACCATAAAAATAAATCTAAGCCTAAACCTTATCCTACCACTAGCCCTAACACTATCACTAATCCTAAAACTAGCCCTAACCTTAGCCCTAGCTCTAAAACAAAACTGAGCCATAGCCCTAACCTAATCCTAGCCTAACGGTAACACTAGACCTGACATTAACCCTATCCTAATTCTTACCCTAACCCTAACACAAAACATAACCCTACACCTAGCCTTAATCCTATCCCTAATTTGAGTCCTATCCCTAAACCTGATCAGTAACACTGATCTTGATTCTGACTCTAACACTAAACCTATCTCAAAGCATCTCCCTAAACTTAAAACTAATCTAAATACTAGACCTTGACCTAGACCTAATGCTATCTCTATAACAAAACTTAATCTTAACTCTAGTTCTTACAATAGCCGTAGTCCTACCTTATCCCTAACCTAACCCAAAAACTAGCCCTAATCTGATCCCTAAACCTAGCTTTAACCCTATCCCTAACCCTAACCCTAGCCCTATCACTTAACCTAAACCTAACCCAAAAATTAAACCTTGAACTAACCAGAACCATAGCTGTAATCCTAACAATAACCCTAGCCATAACCCTAGCTTTAATCTTATTTATTACCCTAACCATAATCCTAACGGAATTCTAACCCTAGGCCTAAAACTAACCATAGCTCTAACCTAACAATAACCCTAGCCTTAACTGTAGCTCTAATGCTATCCATTATCCTAACCATAACCCTAACTGAAATCTATCCCTTGGCCTTACCTTAATACTATCCCTAACCCAAAGACTGTCCATTACCCTAAACCTAAACTGAACCCTAAACCTAACCATATCCATTACCCTAACCCTAACACTAACTCTAATTCTAATTTGAGCCCTAACCCTAATCCTTAACCTAACACATATCCTAACCCTTATTCAGACCCTAATAGTACCCTAGCTGCAAAGCTGACCCTAACACTCAACCTAACCCTTACAATAGATCTGGCTATAAACCTAACCCTAAAACTAACCCAAACCATAACCCTAGACCTGACATTATCCCTAGCCGTAATCCTAGCCCTATGCCTAACACAAATCCTAGCCCTAATCTTAGAACTAAGCCTAGCCTTAATTGTAACTATAAACTTAACCCTATCCCTATCCCTAATTTTATCTTATGACCTAGCCAAAAATGTATGCTGTAACAGCATATCTTACCCTAACCCTAGCACTAATCCTAGCCCTAATTTAGCCCTATCCCTAAACCTAACCCTATCCCTAGCCCTAAGACTAACTCTAACTCTCTCCCTAGCCCTATCCCTAGTTCTGAACCTATCCTTAACACTAAACCTAACCCTATCCCTAGCCCTAAGACTAACTCTAACTCTCTCCCTAGCCCTACCTCTAGGCCCAACCTTAGCCCTAACTTTTGCCCTAGCCCTAAACTTGAATATAACCCTAACCTTAAGCCTAAAGCGCACCCTAACACTAGCCCTGACCCTAATGCTAATTGGAAAACTAGTCTAAACCCTAACCTAACCCTAAAACAAAACTGAGCCATAAACCTAACCTAACACTTAAACCAAACACTAACCTTAAAACTAGCCCTAAACCTTGTCCTAATTTGAGTGCTAAACCTAACCCTAGAAGTATCCCTGACCCTGACTCGGATACTAACACTAAACCTAGCTCTATATATTGCCTTAACACTAACCCTAGAACTAGCCCTAATCAGAAACCAAGTTTTTTTCATTAGCCTAAAGCACTAAAGCTAACACAAATGCTAATGCTAATCCAAGCTCTAAATCTAGGTTTAACCCTAAGACTAACCCTAACCCTAACCCTAGCCCTAAAGCTATCCCTAACCCTAATCCTACCTCTAAACCCATCCCTTTTCCTAAGCCAAACCCTCATCCTAATGCTACCCTAGTCCTAACACTAATTCTTAGCCTAACCCAATTCCCAACTCTATTACTAGTCCTAACCCTAGACTTCATTCTAGTTGTAACTCTAACCCAAACTCTGACCATTATTCTGACTCTAACACTAACCCTAGAACTAAACCTCACACTAACCCTAAACCGCATCCTACCCCTATCCCTACCAGTAAACCTGTACCTAAACCTAACAGTAACACTAACACTAGACCAAACCTAATCCTAAATATAGTCATAAATCTAGCCCTAGCCCTAAACAAAAAATGTGCACTAGTCCTAAAAATAACCCTTAACCTAACCCAAAGTTTAAACATATTCCTAGACCCAACACTAGTCCTAATTCTGGCAATAACTCTAACCCTAACCCTAATCTAACCAATAGCCCTAATGCTAGCCATAAACACCACACAAACCTAGCCTTATCCTAGGCCTTAACCTAGCCCTAATTGTAAACCTAACAGTAACCCTAGCACTGACTCTAACCCTAACAATAGCCCTAGCCCTAACCCTAGCTCATACCCTAACACTTACCCTATGGCTAACCCTGACACTAACCCTAGGCCTAAACCTAAACCTAGCCCTAATCCTAACCTTAACTCTGGAACTATCTTTACCTCTAACCTTATTCATTAATTCAAAGATAAGCCTAACTCAAATGCTATCCCGAGGCCTAACGCTAACCCTATTGCTAAAACTAACCTATCCATTACTCTAAATTTAACTTGAACCCTAAATCTAACCCTATCCACTACCCTACTTTTAACCCTAACCCTAATGCTAATTCAACCCTGAACTCTAAACCTTAGACTAAACAAAACCCTACCAGACCCTGATCCTAATAATACGCCTAACTCTAAACCTGACCCTTACCCTAAAAGAAAACCTTACACTAGACCTAACCATAACCTAACCCTAAAATAATTCCTAACCAAAACCCTAGACCTGACATTAGCCCTATCCATAATCCTACCCCTATCCCTAACTCAAACCCTCAAACATAGCCCTAAATCTAGCCTTAATCATAACCTGAACCCTAAACTAGCCCTAACCCTAATTCTACTCTCGCCTATTTCTAAACCTAGCTATAACCCCATACCTTTTCCTAAACCTAACCCTATTCCTAACACTAACACTAACCCTAACCCTAGCCCTAAACCTATCACTAATCCTAGCACTAATCCTAGCCCTAATTTATCCCTAACCTTAAACCCACCACTAACCCTAGCCCTAAGACTAACTCTATCTCTCGCTCTAGCCCTATTTCTAGTTCTAACCCTATCTATTATCATAACCGTGACACTAGCCCTAACTTTAGTCCTAACCATAGCCCTAGCCCTAAACCTAGATCTAACCATAACAATTAATATAAGATTTAACCTCACCTTACTACTAATCCTAAAACTATCAATAATACCAAAACTAGCCCTAACCCTAGCCCTAGCTCTAAAACAAAAGTGAGCCATAGCCCCAACCCTAACTCTAACCTAAACATAACCCTAGACCTGACATTAGCCCTATCCCTAATTCTTACCCTAACCCTAACAAAAATCCTAAACCTACACATAGCCTTAACCCTCGCCCCAATTCAAGTCCTATTCCTAATCCTAAAATTAACACTGATCCTGACTCTGACCCTAACACTAACCCTATTTCTAATCGTCCCCCTAAACCTAAACCTAATATAAACACTAGACCTAGTCCTAATGCTAACCCTAATACTAGCCCTAATCATAACCCTAGTTCTTACATTAGCTGTAGTCCTACCCTAGCCCTAACCTAACCCAAAACCTAGCCCTAATCCGAGCCCTAACCCTAGTATTAAAGGGAGCACTAACCCTAGCCCTAGCCCTAACACTTAACGTAAACCTAACCCTAAACCTAAACCTTGTCCTAACCCGAAACCTAAACCAAACCGTAGCCCTATTCCTAACCATAACACTAGCCCTCAACCTAGATATAATTTTACCCATTACCCTAACCATAACCCTAAACAAATTCTAACCCTAGACCTAAACCTCACCATAGCCCTAACCTAACCATAACCCTAGTCCTAACTGTACCTCTAATTCTATCCATTACCTGAACCACATCTTTAACCAAATTCTATCCCTAGGCCTAACTGTAACTCTATGCCTTAACCTAACACTGTCCATTATGTTAAACCTAACCTGAACCTGAAACTTAACCATATCCATTACCTTAAACCTAATGCTAATTTTAGCCCTAACCCTAAACCTTAAACTAACACTTACCATAATCCTGACTCTGACCCTAATAATACCCCTAGCTCTAAACCTAACCCTAACGCTCAAGGTAATCCTTACAATATAACTGGCAATAAACCTAAACATAAAACTATCCCTAACCATACCCCTAGAACTGACATTAGCCCGAGACCTAATTCTAGCCCTAACCCTAACACAAACCATACTCCTAATCCTAGCCCTAAGCCTAGCCTTAATTCTAGTCCTAACCTTAATTGGAGCCCTAACCCTAATTTTATCCCATGCCCTAGCCCAAAATATAGCTGTAACATCATACCTTACCCTAACGCTAACGCTATCCTTAACCCTAGCCCTAACTCTAGGCCAAAACGTAACACTAACCCTAGGGCTAATCCTAGCCCTAATTTAACCCTAATCCTAAACCTAATCCTATCCCTAGCCCTAAGATTAACTCTAATTCTTGTGCTATCCCTATCCAAAGTTCAAAACCTATCCCTTATCATAACCCCAAAACTAACCCTATCCCTAGCACCAACCCTAACTCTAACCATCATCCTAGCTCTAAAACTGGTTGTAAAATCTAAATTTAAGCCCAAACCTTACCCTAACACTATCCCTAAACATAATTCTAACTGGAAAACTAGCCCTAACCCTACCCTAGCCCTACAACAAAACCGAGCCTTAATCCTAACCCTAACGCTTAACTTAAACCAAACACTAACCTTACACACTATCCCTAAACTTAGCCCTGTTTTGTGTCCTAACCCTAACCTTAGAAATAACCATGAACCTGACTCGGACCCTAACACTACACCTAGCTCTAAACATTGTCATAATGCTAACCCTAGAACTAGCCCTAATCAGAAAACTAGTATTTAATTAGCTGTAGCCCTAATGCTAACACAAATTCTAGCCCTAATCCAAGCCCTGACTATAACCCTAACCCTAACTGTACCTCTATCCCATTTCTTACCCTAAATTAAACCATCTACATCATGCTACTCTATTCCTAAATTTAATCCTTAGCCTACCCCAAACCCTAACTTTGTTACTAGTCCTAAAACTAGCCCTCATTCTAGCTTTAACCCTAATCCTAACCCTGACCCTTATTCTGACCCAAACACTAACCCTAGATATAAACCTGACCCTAACCCTAAACTGAATCCTAACACTACCCCTACCTTTAAACCAATACTTAAACCTAACATTAACACTAGCACTAGACCAAACCTAATACTAAATAGAGTCATAAATCTAGCCTTAGCCCTAAACAAAAACCTAGCACTAGCCCTAACAATAACCCTTAACCTAACATAAAGACTAAACCTATCACTAGACCAAAAGCTAGTCCTAATTGTGGCCCTACCCATAAAACTAACCCTAACCCAATGATGACCATTAATCTAATAGAAACTCTAGCTCTTAACTTTATCCTAAACCAAAACCTAATCCTAACAATAGACTTATCCGTAACCCTGACCCTAACACTAGCCATAAACATATCCCTAGCTCTTACATTACCCATAGCTCTAACATTAGCCCTAAAAATCACACAAAACCTAGCCCTTATCCTAGCCCTAAACCTAGTCCTAATCATAACCCTAACCCTAACCTTAGACTTAACCCTAATGCTAACACTTGCCATAGCTCTAACCCTAACTCAAACTCTAATCCTTAATCTAAACGTAACTCTAACCCTAAACCTAACCCTAGCCCTGACTCAAAACCTAACCCTCGCCCTAGGCCTAACCCTAGCTTAAATGCCTACACTTACCCTAAACCTAACCCTAACATTAACCCTAGGCCTACCCCTAAACCTAACCTTAAGCCTAGCCCTAACCTTAGCTCTAACCCTATCCATTACCCTAAAGACAAGCCTAACCCAAATGCTATCCCTAGTCCTAACAATAACCCTATCGCTAACACTAACCCTATCCATTACACTAAACCTAACCAGAACCATAAACCTACTTCTATATATTGCCCTAATCCTAACCCACTGCTAATTCAAGCATTAACCCTAAATCTTAACCTAAACCAAACTCTATCCGAACCTGACTCTAATAATACACCTAGCTCTCAACCTGACCCCAACCCTAAACCTAACCCTTATACTAGAAATAGTCATAACCTAACACTAAAATTAATACTAACTGTAAACCTAGACCTGATATTAGTCCTAACCCTAACACAAACACTCAGCTTAACCCTAAACCTAGCCTTCATTCTAACCCAAACCCTAACCTTAGTCCTAACCCTAATTCTAACCCTCATCATAGCCCTAAAGCTAGCTATAACCCTATCCCTTCCCCTAAACCTAATCCTAACCCTAACACTAACTCTAACCTTAACCATAGGCCTAACCCTAACACTAACCCTAGTGCTAATCCTAGCCCTAATTTAGCCTTAACCCTAAACCTACCCCTAACCCTAGACCAAAGACTAACTCAAACTCTCTCCCTAGCCCTATTTCTATTTCTAACCCTATCCATTATCATAACCCTAACACTAGCCCTAACCTTAGCCTTAACCCTAGCCAAAGCCCTAATCCCAGATCTAACTATAACAATAAATCTAAACCTAAACTTCACCGTACCATTAGCCCTAACACTACCACTAATCATAAAACTAGCCCTAAACCTAGGCCTAGTTCTAAAACAAAACTGAGCCATAGCCCTATTCCTAACTCTAGCCTAACCTTAACCCTAGACCTGATATTAGACCTATCTCTAGACCTAACCCTAGTTCTAAGTCTGGCCTTAATCCTAACCCTAATTTTAACTCTAGCCCTAACCCTAATTTTATCCCTTGTTCTAGTATAGCATCATACCTTACCCTAACCCTAATGCTAACCCTAACCCTAGCCCTAAACCTAGGCCTAAATCTAACACTAACCCTAGCACTATTCCTAGCCCTAATTTAGCCCTAACAGTAAATCTAACCCTATCCCTATCCCTAAGACTAACTCTAACACTCGCCCTAGCCTTATCCCTAATTCTAAACCTATTCCTTACCATAACTCAAACGCTAGCCCTATCCCTAGCCCAAAACTTAGCCCTAATCTTCACCCAAGGCTTAAACCTGGATCTAAAACTAAAATTAACTATAAACCTCACCCTAACACTAGCCCTAACCCTAATGCTAATTGGAAAACTAGCGTAAATCTACCCTTATCCTACAACAAAACTGAGCGATAACAATAACCCTTAAACTAAACCAAACACTAAAGCTACACCTAGTCCTAAACCTACCCCTAATTTGAATCATAACCCTAACCCTAACCCTAGAAATAACCCTGACACTAACTCAGCCCCTAACACTAACCTTAACTCTAAACATTGACCTAATGCTAATCCTAGAACTAACCCTAAACAGAAACCTAGTTCTTTCATTAGCCGTAGCCCTAATGATAACACAAATCCTAGCCCGAATCTGAGACCTAACCCTATTTTTTAACTCTAACCCTAACCCTAACCATAGACCTATACGTAACCCTAACCCTAACGCTACCTTAAACCCTATCCCTTTCTCTAAGTCAAACACTAACCCTAATGCTACCATAGTCCTAAAATTAATCCTTCACCTACCCCAAACTCTAAATCTATTACTAGACCTATCCTAGCCCTCATTCTAGCTCTAAACCTAACCCTAAGCCTGACCCTTATTCTGACCCTAACACTAACCCTAGATCTAAACCTGACCCTAACACTAAACTGAAATATAACACTTTCCATACCGGTAAACCTATACTTAAACCTAACAGTAACACTAGCACTAGACTAAACTTAATCCTAAATATAGTCATATATCTAGCCCTAGCCCTAAACAAAAACCTAGTACTAGCCCTAACAATAACCGTTAACCTAACTTAAACACTAACCCTATCCCTAGACCCAACACTAATTGTAATTCTGGCACTCACCCTAAAACTAACCCTATCCTGAACAATGACACTTAACCCTAAACAAACTCTAGCTCTGAACCTTATCCAAACCCAAAATCTATCCCTAACTATAGATATATCCATAACCCTGACCCTAAAATTAGATATAAACTTATTCCTAGCTGACATATTTCCAATAGCCCTAATGTTAGCCCTAAACCTCTCACAAAACCTAGCCCTTATCCTAGCCCTAAACCTAGCCCTAATCATAACCCTAACAATAATCCTAGACCTAAGCCTAATCCTACACTCGCCCTAGCCCTAAACATAGCTCAAACTCTAACCTTTACCCTAAATGTAACCCTAACCCTAATCCTAGCTCTGACTCTAACCCTAACCCTCGCCAAAGACCTAACCCTAGCTCAAATGCTAATACTTATCCTAAAACTATGCCTGACACTATCCCTTGGCCTATCCCTAAACCTAGCCCCAATCATAACCTTATCCATAGTCCTAATCTTAGCTCTAACACTATCCATTACCCTACATATGAGCCTAACTCATATGCTAACCCTAGGCATAATGCTAACCCTATCCGTTACTCTAAATCTAACCTGAACCCTAAACCTAATCCTATCAATTACCCTATCCGTAACCCTAACCCTAAAGCTAATTCAATCCTTAACCCTAAAACTTAACCTAAACCAAACCCTACCCAGATCCTGACTCTAATAATACACCTAGCTTTAAACCTGACCCTTATCTAAACCTAACCGTTACACTAGAGATAGCCATAACCTAACCCTAAAACTAACACTAACCATAAATCTAGACCTGACATTAGCCCTACCCTAGCCTTCACACAAACCGTCATCCTAGCACTAAACATATCCTTAATCCTAACCCAAGCTCTAACCCTAATTCTAACCCTCGCCCTAGCCCTATAACCTATAACCACAGCCCTTCCCCTAAACCTAACTCTAACCCTAGGGCTAACCCTAACACTAACGCTAGCCCTGAATCTAGCCCTAATTTAGCCCTAACCCTAAACCTAACCCTAACCTTAGCCTAAGAATAACTCTCTCACCCTAGCCCTATTTCTAATTCTAACTCTATCCGTTAATAACCCTAACACTAGCCCTAACCTTAACCCTAACAATAGCCATAGCCCTAAACCTAGATTTAACCATAAAAATAATTCTAAGCCTGAACCTCACCATACCACTAGCACTAACACTATCGCTAATCATAAAATAGCCCTAGCTGTAAAACAAAACTGTGACAAAGCCATAACACTATCCCGAAACTAACCATAATCCTAGACTTGATATTAGACCCATCCCTAATTCTTACCCTAACCCTTACACAAACCCTAACCCTACACCTAGCCTTAACCCAAGCCCTTTTTCGAGTCTATTCCTAACTCTGATCAGAAACACCGATCCTGACTCTGATGGTAACACCAACCATATCTCTAATCATCACCCTAAACCTAAACCTAATCTACACAATAGATTTAGATATAATGCTAAACTTAACACTAGACCTAATCATAACCCTATTTCTAACATTAGCCCTAATCTTAAATAGCCCTAACCTAACTCAATACCTAGACCTAATCAGAGCCCTAACCCTAGCTTTAAACCTAGCCCTAACCCTAACCCTAGCCCTAATATTTAACCTAAACCTAACCATAAACCTAGAACTTGTCCTAACACAAAATCTAACCTAAATCATAGCCCTAATTCTAACCATAATCCTAGCCCTATCTCTAGCTCTAATCTTATCCATTACACTAACCATAACCATAACCACATTCTAACCCTAGCCCTAACCCTAACTATAGCTCTAACCTAACCATAATCATAGTCCTAACTGTAGCTCTATTCCAGTCTATTACACTAACCATAACCCTAACCAAATTCTATCCTTAGGCCTAAATCTAACCCTATCCATAATCCTAAACCTGTCCATTACTCTAATTCTAACCTTAACCCTAAACTTAACTGTATCCATTACCCTAACCCTAACACTAACTCTAATGCTAATTTGAGCCCAAAGCCTAATCCTTAAACTAACACATTCCCTAACCCTGACTCTGACCTTAATAATACCCCTAGCTGTAAACTTGAACCTAACCTTCAACCTAACACTTACAATAGACCTGTCCATTATCCTTACCCTAAAACTGTCCCTAACCATAACCCTAGAACTGACATTAGCCTTATCCCTAATCCTAGCCCTAACCCTAACACAAATCCTAGCCCTAATCCTATACCTAAGCCTAGAGTTAATCCTAACCCTAACATTAACCCTAGCCCTAAACCTAATTTTATGCTTTGCTCTAGCCCTAAATGTAGATGTAACATCATACCTTATCCTAACCCTAATTCTAACCCTAATCCCAGCCCTAAACCTAGGCCTAAACCTACCACTAACCATAGCTCTAATCTAGCCCTAATTTAGCCCTAACCTTAAACCTAACACTATCCCTAGCCCGAAGACTAACTCTAACTCTCGCCCTAGCCCTATCCCTAGTTCTAAACTTATCCCGTACCATAACCCAAACCTTTTCCCTATCCCTAGCCCCAAACCTAGCCCTAAACCTGGATCTAACCCTAAACTTAAGCCTAAAGCTCACTCTAACACTAGCTCTAACCCTAATGCTAATTGGAAAACTAGCCCTAAGAGTACCCTAGCCCTAAAACAAAATCGAGCCATAACCCTAACTCTAACCCTTAACCTAAACCAAATGCTAACCCTACACCTAGCCCTAAACGTAGCCCTAATTTGAGCCCTAAACCTAACCCTAGAAGTAACCCTCACCCTTACTCGGACCCTAACAGTAACCCTAGCTCTAAACATTGCCCTAACGCCAACCCTAGAACTAGCCCTAATCGAAATCCTAGTTCTTTCATTAGCTGTAGCCCTAATGCTAACACAAACCCTTGCCCTATTCCGAGGCCTAAAAGTAGGTATAACCCTAAACCTAACCCTAACCTTAACCCAACCCTAACTCTATCTCTAACTTTACCAGTTACCCTAAACCAAACCCTCACACTAATGCTACCCTAGTCCTAACCATAATCCTTAGCCTACCTCAAACCCTATCTCTATTACTAGTCCTAACCCTAGCCCTCATTCTAGATCTAACCCTAACTCTAACCCTGACCCTTATTCTGATCCTAACACTAACCCTAGGTCTAAACCTGACACTAACCCTAAAGCAAACCCTACCACTACCCCTACTGGTAAACCTATACCTAAACCTAACAGTAACACTAGCACTAGACCAAACCTAATCTTAAATAGAGTCATAAATCTAGCCTTAACCCTAAGCTAAAACCTAGCACTAGCCCTAACAATAACCGTTAACCTAACTTAAAGACTAACTCTATCCCTAGACAAAATGCTAGTCCTAAATCTGACCATCACCCTAAACCTAACCCTAACCCAACCAATGACCATTACCCTAAAACAAACCCTAGCTCTAAATCTTATCCTAACCCAAAACCTAACTAGAACACTAGACTTATCCAAAACCCTAAGCCTAAAACTAGCCATAAACATATCCCTAGCTCTTACATTACACATAGCCCTAATTATAGCCATAAGACTCACAAAAACATAACCCTTATCTTAGCCCTAAACCTAGCCCTTATTATAACCCTAACAAGAAGCCTAGACCTAACCCTAACCATAACCCTCACCCTAACCCTAATTCTAGCTTAAAATCAAACCATAATCTAAACATAAACAAAAACCCTAAACCTAACATCAGCCCTCACTCTAACCCTACCCTCAAGCTAGCCCTAATCCTAGCTCAAACACTAACACTTAGCCCGAACCTAACCCTGACACGAACCCTAGGCCTAACCCTAACCCTAGTGGTAATTCTAACCTTAATCCTAGCCCTAACCTTAGCTCTAACCCTATCCATTACACTAAAGATAAGCCTAACCCAAATGCTAACCCTAGGCCTAACGCTAACTATATCTAACAATAACCCTATTCATTACTGTAAACCTAACCTGAACCCTGAACCTAACCCAATTAATTACCCTAACCCAAACCCTAATGCTATCCTTAATGCTAATTCAAACCTTAACCCTAAATCTTATCATAAACAAAACCCTACTCGAACCCTGAATCTAATAATACACCTATCTTTAAACCTGACCCTTAACCTTAAATTAATTCTTACAATAGACCTAGCCATAAACTAACCCTAAAACTAACCATAACAATAAAGGCAGACCTGACATTAGCCCCAGACCTAATCTTAGCCCTAACCCTAACACAAACACTAGTCCTCACCTTAGGCCTATACCTAGCCTTAATCCTAACCCAAACCCTAATTCTAGCCCTATCTCTAATGTTAACCCTCGCCCTAGACCTGAAATTAGGTTTAACACCATCTTTTCCCCTAACCCTATCTCTAATACTAAACCTAACACTAACCATATCTCTAGCCCTGACCATAGGCCTAAACCTAACGCTAACCCTAGCACTAATCCTAGACCTGTTTTAGCCCTAAACCTATCTCTACACCTAACCTTGGCCTAAGAATAAATCTAACTCTCCCCCTAGCCCTATTTCTAGTTCTAACCCTATCCATTACAATAAACATAACACAAACCCTAACTTTAGCCCTAACCCTAGCCCTAGTCCCTACCCTAGATCTAACCATAACTCTACATTTGACCCTAACCCTAAGCCTAATCCTCAACCTACCACTAGACCTAACACTATCGCTAATCCTAAAACTAGTCGTAACCCTAGCCTTATCCAATTAAACAAAACCGAGACATTGTCTTAACCCTAAATCTTAACCTAAACCAAACACTAACCCTAAACCTAGCCGTATCATTCTACCTCTAATTCATGTCCTAGTCATAAAATTAACCCTGACACTGACTTATATTCTAACACTAACCTTAATTCTAAATATCACACTAACACTAAAGATAGCGCTAACACTAGATCTAGTCCAAGTACTAACTCTAATCAGAACCTTAGTTATTATATTAATCATAGCCCTAACCCTAGCCCTAAACCTAACAGAAAAAACTAGCCCTAATCTGAGCCCTAATCCTAGATGTAAACCTAAATTTAAACCTAGCCCTACCCCTAACCCTAACCCTAACCCTAGCCCTAAACCTAGCTCTAACTCTATCACTTTCCCTCAGCCAAACCCTATCTATAATGCTAACCTTAGTCCTAATCCTAATCCATAGCCTAATCCAAACCCTAACCCTATTACTAGTCCTAACCCTAGCCCTCATTCTAGCTCTAACCCTAACTCAATTCCTTACCCTAACACAAACCCTCAGTCTAAATCTGTCCCTAAACCTAAACCAAACCCTAAAACTAGCCCAACCAGTAAACTTATACCTAAACCTCATCCTAACACAAGCCTAAGACCTAAGCCTAATCCTTAATATAGAAATAACTCTAGACCTAGATGTAAAAAAATCCTGAGCCCTAGCCCTAACATAATCCTTAACGTAAAGCAAACATTAACCCTATCTCTAGATCTAACCCTAGTCCTAATTCTGGCTTTCACCGTAAACCTAATTCTAACCTGAACACTGACCCTAACACTAACACTAAACCTAGCTCTAAACGTGAAACTAACCCAAAACCTAAAACTAACACTAGACATCGCCATAACCCTAACCCTACAACTAGCTTTAATCAGAACCCTACATCTTACATTACACATAGCCTTAACCCTGGGCCTAACCTAACACAAAACCTAGCCCTAATCCGAGGCCTAAACCTCCCCTAAGCATAACCATAACCCTAAATGTAGCCCTAACCCTAACCCTCGCCTTAGACATAACCCTACCTCAAAGTCTAACCCTTAGCCTAAACATAACCCGAGCCCTATTCTTAAACAGAAACCAAACCCTAGCCCTAATCCTAACCTTATCCCTAGTAATAATCCTAGCTCTAACCCTAACATTACCCTGACAATAACTCTAACCCTAATAATAACCCTAGCTCTAAACCTAATCCTATTTCTAACACTAATCATAAACCTATCCCTCGACCTAACCCTTAACCTAACGCTTGCCATAAACTTACACCTAAACCTTACCATGAATCAAAACTAAACCTATCCCTTAACCTAAATTTAACCATAACCTAAACTTAACCCTAAACCTAATCTTACATCTAATCCAATACATTACTCTAAAACTAACCCTAACCCTAATGAAAACTCTAGCCCTAACCCCAACCCTAACTGTAAACCTAACCATAACCCTAACCTAGACCTAACACTAAACCTAACACTCCCCCTAGCCCTAACCGTAGCTTAAACACTAACCCTTACCCTAACTCTAACCCTAGCCCTAGCCCTAATAATAACCCTAACTCTAGCCCTAACCCAATCATTAAACCTAGGCCTAATCCTAGCCCTAATTTATACCTATTTTTAATGATAACCAAACCCCTAGAATTAAGACTAACAATAATTCTCACACAAGACCTATCCCTACTTGTAACCCTATCCCTTACCATAACGCTAACCCAAGCCCTAACCCTAGTCAGAACCCTTGCATTATCCTTAGCCTTAGCACAAAATCTAGATCGAAACCTTCTTTAAAACTAATCCTAACCTGATGCCTCAGCTTAACCCTGAAACTAGCTCTAACCCTAATGCTAATCCTAAATTTAGCCCTAATCCTAGCCCTGGCCCTAAAACAAAACTGAGCCATACCCTTAACACTAACCCTTACCCTAAACCAAACCAAAACCCTACACCAGCCTTAACACTAGCCCTAATTTAAAACCCAAAACTCACCCTAAATGTAACCATGACCCTGAATCATATCCAAACACTAAATCTAGCTCTAAACATCACATTAACTTTAAACCTAACCCTAACACTAGCCCTAACCCTAATACAAAACTAGCCCTAATATAAGCCCTAACACGAGTTTAACCCTAAACGTAATCCTAACCCTAGTCCTAATCCTAGCTCTAACCCTATCCCTTACCATAAGCCAAACCCTCACCCTAATGCTAACTGTAATCTTAGCACTAATCCTTAGCCTAACCAAAACCTAACACTATAACTAGTCCTAAGATTAGCCTTCATTCTAGATCTAACCATAACCCAAACCCTAACCCTAACCCTGATCATTATTCTAACCCTAACACTAATTTTAGGTCTAAATCTAAACCTAACCCTAAACTGAACACTAACACTAGCCCTACTGGTAAACTTATACTTAAACCTAACCCTAAAACTAGCACTAGACCTAAACCTAATCCTAAATCTAGCCATAACTATAGCTCTAGACCTAAAGACAAATTAGACCTAGCCTTAACAATAACCCTTAACCTAAGCCAAACTCTAACCCTACGTCTTGACCTAACCCTAGTCCTAATTCTGGATTTAACCATAACCATTACCCTCCCCGAACATTGTCCCTGACACTAACACTAACCCTAGCTCCAAACTTAAAACTAACCCTAAAACTAACTCTAAAACTACACCTAGCCCTAGCATTAACCATAAAACTAGTCCTAATGTATACACTAGTTCTTAAATTAGCCATAGCCCTAACCTATCACAAATACTAGCCCTAATCCAAGCCCTACCATAGCTTTAAGCCTAAAGCTAATCCTAAAAAATAACCCTAGCCCTAACTATAACACTAAGCCTAACCCTAGACCTAATCCTTACCATAACCCTTGCCCTAACCCAAGTTCTAACCCTATTCATTACCCTAAGATAACAATAATCCTTATGATAAACCTAGGCGTAACCTAATCCTAGCACAAGCACAAGCTTTAACCCTATGCATTAACCTACACCTAACCTGAAACCTAAATCTAACTGTGTCATTACCCTATCCCTAACATTAGACTAATTTGAGCCCTAAACCTAAACCTTAACTTAACCCTAACCCTAGCCTTGTCCCTGACTCTAATAATACCCATATATGTAAACCTGACCCTAGCAAGAAACCTAATATTTACAATAGACCTAGCCATAAACCTAACCTTCAAATAATCCCTAAGTGTACCCTAGACCTGACATTAGCCATAGCTCTAATTCTAGCCCTAACCCTAATACAAAACTTAGCCCACATCCTAGCCATGAACCTCGCCTTAATCTTAACCCTAACCCTAACGTTAACCCTAACCTTAATCCTATTTCTCTCCCTAGTCCTAAAACTAGCTGACCCTGACTCTGACCCTAACACTAACCCTGGCTCTAAACATCATCATCACCGTAAACCTAACCTTAACACTAGATGTAGACCTAACTCTAACCCTATAACTAGCTGTAATCATAAACCTACTTCATTCATTAGCAGTAGCCTTAACCCTAGCCCTAACCTAACCCAAAACCTAGCCTTAATCCAAGTCCTAAACCTAGTTTTAACCTCAAACTTAAACCTAAACCTAACTCAAACACTAGCCCTAATCCTATACATAAACCTAGCTCTAACCTTAGGGCTAACCCTATCTAACCCTACTTGATGCCTAAGCCTAATCCTAAAACTAGCCCTAACACTAGCCCTAACATAACCCTAGCCATAATTTAGCCCTATACCTAAACCTAACCCTAACCCTAGCCCTAAGACTAACGCTAACTCTCACACTAGCCCTATTACTTGTTCTATTCCCGTCCCTTACTGTAACCCTAACCCTAGCACTAAACCTAGTGCTAACCCTATCCCTATCCTTATCCCTAGCATTAACCTTAGGCAAAACATAACTCTAAATCTAGCCCTAAACCAAAGCCTAAGCCTAACCCTAACACTAGCCCAAACCATAACACTGATCCTAAAACAAGCACTAACTCTAGCCCTATCCCTTAAACAAAACCAAGCCATAGCTCTAAACCTAACCATTAACCAAAACCAAACCCTAATCTTACACCTAGACCTAACCCTAGCCCTAATTCCAGTTGGAAACCGAAGCTGAAAACAAACCCTGAAAATGACACTGACTTAAATAAAAGACCCAGAATAGCAAAAACAATGCTAAGCAGGAAGTGTGAATCAGGCGGTATAGCGATACCAGACTTCAAACTATACTACAGAGCAATAGTAACAAAAACAGCATGGTACTGGTACCAAAACAGGCGGGTGGACCAATGGTACAGAATAGAGGACACAGAAACCAATCCACAAAACTACAACTATCTTATATTTGATAAAGGGTCTAAAAGCATGCAATGGAGGAAGGATAGCATCTTCAACAAATGGTGCTGGGAAAACTGGAAATCCATATGCAACAAAATGAAACTGAATCCCTTTCTCTCGCCATGCACAAAAGTTAATTCAAAATGGATCAAGGAGCTTGATATCAAATCAGAGACACGCCGTCTGATAGAAGAAAAAGTTGGCTACGATCTACATACTGTGGGGTCGGGCTCCAAATTCCTCAATAGGACACCCATAGCACAAAAGTTAATAACTAGAATCAACAAATGGGACTTACTCAAACTAAAAAGTTTTTTCTCAGCAAAAGATACAATAAGAGAGGTAAATAGAGAGCCTACATCCTGGGAACAAATCTTTACTCCTCACACTTCAGATAGAGCCCTAATATCCAGAGTATACAAAGAACTCAAAAAATTAGACAATAAGAGAACAAACAACCCAATCAACAAATGGGCCAAGGACCTGAACAGACACTTCTCAGAGGAGGACATACAATCAATCAACAAGTACATGAAAAAATGCTCACCATCTCTAGCAGTCAGAGAAATGCAAATCAAAACCACCCTAAGATACCATCTCACTCCAGTTAGATTGGCAGCCATTATGAAGTCAAACAACAACAAGTGCTGGCGAGGATGTGGGGAAAAGGGTACACTTGTACATTGCTGGCGGGACTGCAAATTGGTGCAGCCAATTTGGAAAGCAGTATGGAGATTTCTTGGAAAGCTGGGAATGGAGCCACCATTTGACCCAGCTATTCCCCTTCTCGGTCTATTCCCTAAAGACCTAAAAAGAGCATGCTACAGGGACACTGCTACATCGATGTTCATAGCAGCACAATTCACAATAGCTAGACTGTGGAACCAACCCAGATGCCCTTCAATGGATGAATGGATAAAAAAATGTGGCATTTATACACAATGGAGTATTACTCTGCATTAAAAAATGACAAAATCATAGAATTTACAGGGAAATTGATGGCATTAGAGCAGATTATGCTAAGTGAGGCTAGCCAATCCCTAAAAAACAAATGCCAAATGTCTTCTTTGATATAAGGAGAGTAACTAAGAACAGAGTAGGGTCGAAGAGCATGAGAAGAAGATTAACATTAAACAGGGATGAGAGGTGGGAGGGAAAGGGAGAGAGAAGGGAAAATGCATGGAAACGGAAGGAGACCCTCAGAGTTATACAAAAGTACATACAAGAGGAAGTGAGGGGAAGGGGAAAAATAATACAAGGGGGACAAACGAATGTCAGTAGAGGGGGCAGAGAGAGAAGAGGGGAGGGGAGGGGAGGGGAGGGGTGATAGTAGAGGATAGGAAAGGCAGCAGAATACAACAGACACTAGTATGGCAATATGTAAATCAATGGATGTGTAACTGATGTGATTCTGCAATCTGTATATGGGGTAAAAATGGGAGCTCATAACCCACTTGAATCAAATTGTGAAATATGATATATCAAGAACTATGTAATGTTTTGAACAGCCAACAATAAAAAATTAAAAAAAAAAAGAAAGGTAGCAGAGAGAAAAATCAGAGAAAAAGAAAAGGAGCAAATGCTTTCTACTCAAGATTATTTGCAATCTAGAAGTCTCCAAAACAGAAGGAAAACTAACAAGGAAGCTAAAATCAAAAAGTCTATTAAATCCACAAGCATTTCACAAAGCAGAGTGATCTATAAGTAATTTTGAATAAACATGCTAGAATTCTAAAAAATATGAAGCAGGAAAGAGCAAACTGGCCCTATAGCCCACTCACCTAATTGTTTCTCCATTGTATTTATTTACTTTTCAAAACGTTTATCAAGAAACAATTTACATGCCGTAAAGTTCCTCTGTTTAAACTGTACAGTTTGATGGCTTTTTAGTATGTTTACATGGTTGTGTAACTATCACTATAGTCTACTTTTAGAGCATTTTCAATATTCCAGAAAGAAATTTCATACCTATCAGTAGTCACTTACCAATTCCTCCACTTATCTGAACCCTAAGCAACCACCAGTTCAACCTTCTCTCTCTAGAAGTGTCTGTTCCCAACACTTTGCAGAGTAAAATCTCAGAAAATGTGGTTTTATGCATCTTTCACTTAGCCTAACCTCTTCAAGGCTCATCAGTGTTGTAACATGTGTCAAAATCTGGTTCCTTTATATTGCCAAATAATATTTCACTCTATGGATATAAAACTCTTAATCAGTTTAAAAAAAAAAAAAAAGACTTAAACATCACCCTAAATGTAAACCTAACCCTAACAATAAACCTAGCACTAAAACACAAAAACTAGCCGTAATTGTGAACCTAGTACTTGCATTAGCTGTAACCCTAACCCTAGCCCTAAATAACCCCAAAACTAGCCCTAATCCAAGCCCTAACCCTAGCTTTAAAACTAACCTAACCCTAGCACTAGGCCTAATTGTAACCATAACTCTAGCCTTAAAATGATCTTTAAATCTATCCATTACCATAACCATAATCCTAAAGATAATGATAACCCTAGGCATAAACCTAACCCTATCCCTAATCCTAACCCTTCCATTACCCTAAACCTAACCTGAATCCTGAACCTAACTCTATCATTGTCCTAACCCTAATTCTAAAACTAATTCAAGCCCAAACTTGAAACCTTAACCTATCTCAAACCCTAACCCAGACCTTGACCCTAATAATACCCCTATCTCTAAACTTGACCATAACCCAACACCTAATCCTTAGCCTAGACGTAGCCATAAACATAACTCTAAAATTATCTTTAAACATAATTCTGGACCTGATATTTGCCCTAGCCCTAATCCTAGTCCTAAAACTAAAAGCACACCTAGCCCTCATCCTAGCCCTAAACCTAGCCTTAATCATAACCCTAACTCTAACCCTACACCTAACCCTAATTCTAAACCTCACCCTACCTCTAAACCTAGCTATAATGTCATCCCTTACCCTAAATTTAAACCTACCCCTAACCCTAACCCTAGGCTTAAGCTAAACACAAAACCTAGCCCTAATCCTAGCCCTAATTTAGCTCTATCTCTAACCCCATCCTAACCCTATCCCTAAGACTAACTCTAACTCTTGCCCTAGCCCTATCCCTATCCCTAGTTCTATGCCTATCTGCTACCATAAACCTAACACTAGCCCTAACACTTGATTTAAATTTAGGCCCAGGCCTAACCTTAACTCTAAATCTAACATTAAACCTAAGCCCTAGCCTAACACTAACAGTAGCCCTAACCCTAATGATAATCATAAAACTAGCCTTAACCCTAATTCTAGCAGTAAACCAAAACTGAGCAATAGCCCTAACCCTAAACCTTAACTTAAACCAAACACTAACACTACATCTAGACCTAAACCTAACCCTAATTCGAGTCCTAAGCCTCACCTTAAAACTAATCCTAACCCTGACTCATATCCTAAAACTCACCCTAGCTCTAAACACCACCATAAATTCAAACCAAACACTAACATTAACAATAGCCCTAATTTGAGTCTTAACGCTATCCCTAAAACTTAACGCTAGCCCTGACCCTGACTCATATCCTAACAAGAACCGTAGCTATAAATATCACCCTAACATTAAACCTCACACTAGCACTCAAACTACCTCTACCCCTAACGGTAAAACTAACCCTAATAGTAACCCTAGTTCTTACATTAGCTGTTACCCTAATCCTAGCCCTAAACCTAACACAAAAACTAGCCCTAAACCGAGCCCTAAACCTAGTTTTAACACTAATTCTAAACCTAACCATAGCCCCAAACATAGATCTAAATAAATCCCTTACCCTAAGTGAAACCCTAAACCTAAGAGTAAAACCTAAGAGCCCTAACCCTAACCCTATAACTAGCGCTACTCATAACCCTACTTCATACATTAGCCGTAGCCTTAACCCTAGCCCTAACCTAACCCAAAGCCTAGGTTAAACTGAATCCTAAACCTATTTTAACCCCAAATATAAACATTACCCTAACCCAAAACTAGCCCTAATCCTATACATAACCCTAGCCCTGACCTTAGGTCTAAACCTATCCATTACCCTAACAATAACCCTAACCCTTAAGCCAACCCTAGGCCTGATCCTAACCCTATCCATTACACTAAACCAAACCTAAACCCTAAACCTAACCCTGTCATTACCCTAAACCTAAACTCTAAGCTGACCCAAACCCTAAACGTGACCCTGATCCTAAAAATAACCCTAGATATAAACCTGAATCTTACCCTAAACCTAATCCTTACACTGGACCAAGCCATAAACATAACACTAAATCTAGCCCTAACTATAACCCTAGACCTGACATTAGCCCTAGCCTTAATACTATCTTTAACCCTAACACAAACCCTAAACCTTATCCTAGCCATAAACCTAGCCTTAATCATACCCCTAACCCTAAGTAACCCTAACCCTAATACTAACCCTTGCCCTAGCCCTAAACCTAGCCAAAACCACATCCCTTACCCTAAACGTAACACTAACTATAATTCTAACCCTTGTTGTCACAATTGCCCTATCCTTAGACCTAGCTTTAACACTAGATCAAAACCTAACTTTAAACCTAACCCTAACTCAATGCCTAAGCCTAAAACTAGCCCTAAACCTGATGCTAATTCTAAAACTAGCTCTAACCCTAGCCCTAACACTAACCCTAGCCCTAACACTAACCCTAGCCATAATTTAGACCTATCCCTAACCCGAACCCTAAAAATAGCCCTAAGAATAACTCTAACTCTCACATTGGCCCTATCACTCATCTAATCTTATCCCTTCCCATAAACCTAACTCTCTCCCAAATCCTAGTCCTAACCGTTGCCCTATCCTTAGACCTAGCACTAAACTTAGATAAAAACCTAAGTCTACATTTAACCCTAAACCAAAGCCTAAGCCTAAATGTAAGACTAGCCCTAACCCTAACACTAATCCTAAAAAATTCACTAACCCTAAACATAGCCCTGAAAAAAAAAAAAAAAAAAAACGAGCCAAAGCTCTAACCCTAATCCTTAACCTAAACTAAGCCCTAACCCTACACTTAGCCCTAATCCCAGCCCTAATTCGAGTTTTAAGCCAAACCCTAAAAGTACCCCTGACCCTTACTCTGACCATAACACTAACCTGAGGTCTAAATATCACCCTAACCCTAAACTTAAATCTAAAGTAAACCTAGCGCTAAAACAATAAAATTAGCTGTAATCATAACCCTAGTCCTTACATTAGCTGTAACACTAACCCTATAAGTAACTCAACCCAAAACCTAGCCCTAGTCATAACCATAACCCTAGCCCTAAACTGATTTCTAACTCTATCCATTACCATAACCATAACCCTAATCCTAATGTTAATTTGAGCCCTAACTTTAAACCTTAACCTACCACAAAACCTACCATAGAACTTGACCCTAATAATACCCCTAGCTCTAAACCTGATGCTAATCCTAAACCTAACCCCTACACTAGACATACCATAATCCTAATCCTAAAACTATCTTTAACCATAATTCTAGACCTGAAATTAGCCCTAGCACTAATCCTAGCCCTAGCCTTAATCATAGCCCTAAACCTAGCCTTAATCATAACTCTAACCCTAACCATAGCCCTAAACCTAATTATAACCCTAATACTACCTCTAAACCTAGCTATAAAGCCATCCCTTACCCCAAACTTTGCCCTTACTCTAAACATGAACTCTAAACTCCAATTCTAACCCCTAAAACTAACCATAACACTAACCCTAAAACTAGGCGTAAACTAAACACTAAACCTAGCCCTAATCCTAGTCATAATTTAGCCCTATCTCTAACCCTAACCCTAACCCTACCCCTAAGACTAACTCTCTCCCTAGCCCTATCCCTAGTTCTAACAATATCCCTTACCAAAACGCTAAACCTAGCCATAACCCTAGATCTATCGTTAGTTCTAGCCCTAACCCTAGATCTAACCCTAATTCCAAATTTAACCCTAACACTAAGCCTAACCTAAAACTAATACTAGCACTACCCAATCTCTAGGACTAAAACAAAACTGAGCATAAGTCCTAAATCTAAACCTTAACTTAAACCAAACCCTAACACTACAACTAGACCTAAACCTAGCCCTAGTTCGAGTCCTAATCTTAACCTTAAAACCAACCCTGACCCTGACTAATATCCTAATACTCACCCTAGCTCTAATCACCGCCTTAACCTTAAACTGAACCCTAACAGTAACCCTAGCCCTAATTTGAGTTCTAACTCTAACCCTAAAACTAAGCCTGACCCTGATTCCTATCCTAACACGAAGCCTAGCTATAAATATCACCCTAACCTTAAACCTAACCCTAACACTAAACCTAACCCATACTCTAACAATTAAATTAACCCTAATGGTAACCCTAGTTCTTACATTAGCCATTACCCTAACCCTAGTCCTAAACCTAACACAAAACCTAGGCCTAATCCAAGCCCTAAACCTAGCTTTGATCCTAACTCTAACCATAACCATAGCCCTAAACCTAGCTCTAAATCAATACCTTACCCTAAGCAAAACAATAAATCTAAGGGTAACTCTAGAACTATCACTAATCCTTAAGCTAACCAAAATACTAACCTTATTAATAGCCCTCACTTTTGTCCTCATTCTTGATCTAACCCTATCCAAAACAATAACACTAACACTGACCCTTTTACTGACCCTACCACTAATCATTGGTCTAATCCTAACCCTAACCCTAACCCAAAATCTACTGTAATCCTATCCCTAGACCTAATCCTGAACGTAAATCTCAGCCTAGCCCTAATCATAGCTCAGAACCTAACACTTACACTAAACAAAACCCTAACCTAACACTAGTTCTAACTCTCACCTTAACCCTAAATCAAGACCTAATCCTAACCATAACCCTAGCCCTCACCTTAAGTCTAACTATATAATTACCCTAAACATAAACCTTATCCTAATGCTAACCCTAGGCCTAACCCTAAACATATCACTATCCCCAAACTTATCAATTACCCTAAACCTACCCTGAACCCTAGACCTAATCAAATAATTATCCTAACGCTAAACCTAATGCTAATTTGAGCCCTAACCCTAAACTCAAATCTAAACCAAACCATAAAACTGACACTGACCCTAATAATTCCCCTAGCTCTAAACCTCACTCTTACCCTATACCTAACCCTTACATTAGACCTAGCCATAAAACTAACCCTAAAACTATCCCTAAGCATAACCCTAGACTTGATATTAGCCCTAGCCATGATACTAGCCCTAACCCTAACACAAACAATAGCCCTTATCCTAGCCCTAAACATAACCTTAATTATAACCCTAAACATAATCCTAGGCCTAACTTTAACACTAACCCTAGCCCTACTCTTAGATCTAATTTAGCCCTATCCCTAACGTTAAACCTAACCCTAGCTCAAAGACTAACTCTAACTCTCACCTTAGTCCTAACCCTAGCTCTAACTCTATACTTTACTGGAACCCTAATCCTAGCACAAACCATAGGCCTAACACTAGTCCTATTCATAGCCCTAGCAGCAATCCTAGATCTAACCCTAAATCTAAATCTAAATCTAACTCTACCCTTAGCCTAAACACAAACCTAAACCTAGCCCTAACCCTAAGGGTATCCTAAAACTAGCACTAACCCTAGCCCTAAAATAAAACCAAGCCTTAGACCTAACCCTAACCCTTAATATACACTAAGCCCTAATCCTACACTTAGCCATAACTCTAGCCCTAATTCGAGTTTTAAACCAAAACCTAAAACTAACCCTGACCCTGACACTGACCTTAACATTAACTCTAGCTCTAAACATCACCTAACCCTATACCTAAACTTAACAATAGACCTACCCCTAAGCCTAACACTATAATTAGCCCTAATTGCAACTCTGGTACTTACATTACACATTACCGTAAACCTAAAACACTTTTTAATCGTAACACTAGACCTGAAATTAGCCCAAGCCATAATCCTATCCCTAAACCTAGGCTTAATCCTAACCCAAATCATATCCCAAGCCCTAACCCTAATTCTATTCCTCACCCTAGCCCTAAACTTAATTATAACCTTATCTTATACCCCAAAACTAAACATAACCCCAACCCTCATCTTAAACCTAGGCCTACCCAAAGCCTACTGCTAATCCTAGCCTTTATTTAATCCTATCCTAACCCTAAACCTAGCCATAAGACTAACTCTAACTCTTGCCCCAGCCCTAGCCCTAGTTCTATCCTTAGCCTTAATCCTAAACATAGATCTAAGCCTAAGTCTAATCTAAACCTAACTCTAAATTTAACTGTAGCAATAAACCTAAACCAAACCCTAACACTACCCCTAACCATAATGCTAATCCTAAAACTTGCCCTATCACTATCCCTAGCCATAAAACAAAACCAAGCCATAGCCCTAATTCTACCCCTTAACCTAAATCAAACCCTAAACCTACAACTAGCCCTAAAACTATCTCTAAAACTACTTCTGAACCTAACACTGACCCTAACACTAATCCTAGCTCTAAAAATAAAATTAACCATAAATTAACCCTAACACTATATCAAGCCTTATCCTAACCCTAAATCTAGCCTTAATCATAACCCTGTTTCATACATTACTCATTGTCCTAACCGTAGCCCTACCTAACCCTAACACAAATTCTACCCCTAATCAGAGACCTAACTCTAACTTTAATCCTAATACTAGGCCTAACCCTTACCCTAACACTTGCCCTAACCCTAACTCTAACTCTATTCCTTACACTAAGCCAAACCCTAACCCAAATGCTGATCCTAGTCCTAATCCTAAACCTTAGCCTAACTTAAACTCTAACAATAATACTAGTCTTAACCCTAGCTGTCATTCTACCTCTATACCTAACTATGACCCTCATCTGACCCTAACAGTAACCCTAGGCCTAAACCTGACCCTAACCCTAAACGAAACCCTAACACTAGCCCTACTGATAAACCTATAGCTATGCCTAAACCTAACACTAGAACTAGACCCAAAACTAATCCTAAATATAGCTATAACTCTAGCCCTAGACCTAAACAAAAACCTAGCACTAGCCCTAACAATAACCCTTAACCTAAACAAAACACTTACCCTATCCCTAGACCTAAACCTAGTCCTAATTCTGGATCTAACCATAACCCTAACCCTATCCTTAAAACTGACCCTGATTCTAACACTGAACCTAGCTTTAAACCTGACACTAACCCCAAACCTAGACTTAACACTAGACCTAGTCATAACCCTAACCCTAAAACTAGCCCTAAACATAACCCTAGCTCTTACATTACCCATAGTCCTAACCCTAGCCCTAAACCTAAAACCAAACCTAGGCTTAATCTTAGGCCAAAAGTTAGCTCTAAGCATAACCCAAAACCTATTCTAACCCTAAATCTAGCCCGAACCTAAGCCTCACATTAAACCTAACCCTAGCTCAAAGCCTAACCTTTACACTAAACATAACCATAGCTCTATCTAAACCGAAACCCTAACCCTAGCCCTAATCCTAACCTTAAACGTAGCCTGAACTTTAGCTCTAAACATATCCATTACCCTAACACTAACCATAACCCTAATTAAAACCCTATCACTAACACTAAACCTAACTCTAACTATAAATGTAAACCTACACCTAAACCTAAACCTTAACCTCGTCCTAGCCCTAACCCTAGCTCAAACACTAACCCTTACCCTCACCTAACCATAACCCTGGTCCTAAACCTAACACTTACCCTAACCACAAAACTTACCCCAAATCACACCCTAGCCCTATCCCTAAAACTAGCCCTAATCCTAGACTTAATCCAAACTATGAACTATCCCTAACCCTAGCTCTAAACGTATCCATTACTCTAAACATAGCCCTAAACCTAATGCTAAACCTAACCCGATCACTAAACCTAACCCATCCATTACCCTAAACCTTAACTGAAACCTAAACTAAACCCTATCCATTACGCTACCCCTAAACCTAAACCTAATGCTAATTCGAGCCCTAATTGAAAACCTTTAGTTAAACCAAATGCTGACCCTGATCCTTACCCTGACCCTAATAATAACCCTAGCCCTAAAGCTGACCTTTAATCTAAACCTAACTCTTAAACTAGACCTAGCCATAACCTAACCCTAAAACTATTGTTAATGTTAACCTTCGACCTGATATTAGCACTAGACCTGGTTCTAGCCATAACTCTAACAGAAACCCTACCCCTTAACCTAGCCCTAAACCTAGCCTTAATACTAAACTGAAGAATAACCCTAGGCCTAATCCTAATTCTAACCCTCACCCTAGTCCTAAAGCTAGCTATAACCACACTCATTACCCTAAACTTAACCTTAACACCAATGCTAACCGTAACTCTAGCCTAACCCCTTGGTCTAACCCTAAAACTAACCCTAGCTTTAATACTAGCCCTAATTTATCCCTAACCATAACACTAACCCTAGCCCTAATCCTAGCCTTAATTTTGCTCTTATCTTAACCCTAACTCTAGCCCTAATCCTACCCTAATTTAGCCCTAAACCTAGCCCTAACCCTAGCCCTAATCCTAGCCCTAATTTATCCCTAATCCTAACCCTAACCCTAAGACTAATACTATGACTAACTCTAAATCTAACCCTAGCCTTATCCCTAGTTCTAACCATATTCGTTACCATAACCCTAACCCTCACCCTAACCCTAGCCCTAGCCCTAGCCCTAACCATAGATCTAACCCTAACTCTAAATCTAACCTAACCCTAAGCCTACACCTCAACCTAACACTAGCCCTAAACCTGATGCTAATCCATAATCCTGCCATAAACATAGGCCTAGCCCTAAAACAAAACCAACATATATCCCTAACTCTTAAACTAAACCAAACTTTAACTGTACACCTAGTACTACTTTTAGCCCTAATTCGAGTTCTAACCCTAACCCTAATACTATCCCTGACACTGACACTGACCCTAACAATAACCCTTGCTCTAAACATCACACTAACCATAACCTAAATGTAACACTAGACTTAGCCCTAACCCTAACCCTAAAACTAGCAGTAATTGCAACACTACTTCATATATTACCCATAGTCCTAACACTAGCCCTAACCAAGCCCTAATCCGAGCCTTAATCCTAGATTTAACCCTAACCCTAAACCTAACCCTAATCCCAATCCTAGCCCTAAACCTTACCCTAACACTAGCCAGAATTATAACCATAACCTAGTCGTATTTCTAGCTCTGCCCATATGCATTACCCTAACCATAACCATAACTCTAATGGTAACCCTAGGCCTAACCCTAAACTTATACCTACCCTAACCTATTTCATTAACCTAAACCTAACCTGAACCCAAAACCTAACTTTATCATTACACTAAACCTAAATATAATGTTAATTCAAGCCCTAAACCTACACTTTAACCTAACCCAAACCCTAACTCTAACCCTTCCAGTGATTATATACCTAGCTCTAACCCTGACCCTACCCCTAAATGTCACTTTTATACTAGACATAGCCAGAAACCTAACCCTAAAACTATCCCTATCCATAACCCTAGACCTGACATTTTCCCTAGCCGTAATTCTAGCCCTAACCTTAACAGAAACCAAACCCATAACCCTAACCCTAACCCTAGCCCTAAGTCTATCCATAACCCTAGCCCTAAATTTAGCTCTAACCCTATCAATTACCCTAAAATAACCCTAATTATAATGCTAACACTAAGCCTAAATCTGACCATATCCCTAACTGTAACCCTATCCATTATGCTAAATATAACCTGAACCCTAAACCAAACCATATTATTACCCTAACTCAAACCCTAATGCTAATTGGAGCCCTAACCCTAAACCCTAACCTAAACAAAACTCTAAATCTGACCCTAAATATACCCCTAGCTCTAAACTTGACCCTTACCCTAAACCTAACACATACACTAAACATAGCCATAATCCTAACCATAAAACTATCCCTAACTGTAACCATAGATCTGACATTTACCTTAACACTAATACTAGCCCTAACCCTAACACCCTAGCCCTCATCCTAGACCTAAACCTAGCCTTAATCATAATTCTAATGAAACCCTAGCCCTAACCCTAATTCTAAACTTCACCCTAGCCCTATCCCTAAATCTAACCCCACCACTTATACTAACTGCTTAACCTAACTCTAAAACTAACCCTAGGCCTAAACATAACCATAAACCTAGTCCTATTACTAGCCCTAATTAAGCCCTATACCTAACCAAAAACTAAGCTTAGCTGTAAGACTAGCTCTCACTCTCATCCTAGCCCTATTCTTAGTTCTAATCCTATCCCTTACCAAAACACTAATCCTAGCCATAAACCAAGACCTAACAGTAGCCCTATCCTTAGCCCTAGACCTAACCCTATATTTAATCCTAAATCTAAATCTAACTTTAAACCTAAGCCTAAACCTAAACCTAAAACTAGCCTTAAACCTAATGCTAAGCTTAAAACTAGCCCTACCCCTAAAACAAAACCGAGCCATAGCCCTAACGTTAAAAATTAACCTAAACCAAAACCTAACCCTACACCTAGCCCTAACCCTAGCCCTAATTCGAGTCCAGACCCTAGCCCTAAAACTACCCTGGACTTGAATTGACCCTAACACTAACCCTAGCTCTAAATGGTATACCTAACCCTACCACTAGATCTAGTCCTAACCCTAATCCTATAACTAGCCCAAATTGTAACCCTAGTGCATACATTGGCCATAACTCTAAAATTAGCTGTAACTCTAACCAAAACCTAGCCTTAATGCAAGACCTAACCCTAGCTTTAACCCTAAACCTAAACCTAACACTAGCCCTAACCCTAACCCTTAACATAGCCCTAATCCTAGCTCTAAACCTATTCTTTGTTCTAAGCTAACCCTAACCCTAATGCTAACCCTAGGCCTAACCCTAATCCTTAGCCTAACCCAAACCCTCACCCTATTACTAGTCCTAACCCTAGCCCTCATTCTGGCTCTAACCATAACCCAAAACCTAACCCTAACCCTGACACTTATTCTGTTGTTAATGGTAACCACATGTCTAAACATGACCCTAACCATAAATGGAACCCTAACCCTAGCACTAGCAATAAAACTATACCTAAACCTAACCCTAACACTAGCCATAGACCTAAACCTAATAGTAAATCTAGCCATATCTATAGGCCTAGACCTAAACAAAAACCTAGCCCTAGCCCTAATGATAAAACTTAACCTAACACAAACACTAACCCTACCACTAGGCCTAACTCTAGTGGTCATTCTGGGTTTAACACTAAACCTAACTATGACCCAAACATTGACCCTAATCCTAACACTAACCCTAGCTCTAAATATCACACTAATGGTAACTCTAACCATAACACTTTACATAGCAATAACACTTACCCAAAAAGTAGCCCTAATCTTAACCCTGGTTTATACATTAGTTGTAGGCCTCACACTAGCCCCAACCTAACCCAAAACCTGGCCCTAATCCTAGCCCTAAACCTAGTTTGCATCCTAACCCTAAACCTAGTTTGAATCCTAACCCTAAAACTATCCCTAACCCATACCCTAACCCTAGCTCTAACCCTAGTTCTTTCCCTAGCTCTTACCCTATCCATTACCTTAAGATATACCCTAAACCTAATGCTAACCCTAGTCCTAAACCTAATCCATAGCATATCCCAAACACTAACCTTATTACTAGTCCTAAACCTAACCTTTGTTCTAGCTCTAATGTTAACCCAAACCCAAACCCTAACCCTGACAATTATTCTGACCCTAACACTAACTGTAGGTCTAAACCTGACCCTAACAAAACCCGAGCACTAACATTAGCCTTGCCAGTAATCCTATACTTAAACCTAAACCTAACACTAGCTCTAGACTTAATCCTAATTCTAAATCTAGCCCTAGACCAGAACAACAATCTAGCCCTAGCCCTAATAATAACCCTTAACCTAAACCAAACTCTAACCCTACCCATAGACCTAACCCTAGTCCTAATTCTGGCACTAACCTCAACAATAACGCTAACCTGAACACTGACCCTGACCCTAACATAATCCTAGCTCCAAACTCACACTAAACCAAAACCTAATCCTAACACTACACCTAGCCATAACCCAAACCCTAAAACTAACCCTAATTATAATGCTAGCTCTTACATTACCCATGGCCCTAACCCTAGTCCTAAACTAACACAAAACCTAGCCCTAATCCTAGGCCTGAACACAGACCTAAATGTAAACCTAAACCTAACCCTAGCCCTAACCCTAACCCTAAGGCTCGCTTTAGACCCAACCTTAGATCAAAGCCTAACCTCTGCCTTAACATAACCCTAACACTAACTCTGACCCTTATTCTGAGCTTGAATCTAAACCAAACCCTAACACTAGCCCTACCCATAACCCTATATCTAAACCTAACCCTAACACTAGCCATAGATTAAAACTAATCCTAAATCTAGCCATATTTTAAACCAAGACCGAAACAAAAAAACTAGCCCTAGCTCTAATGATAACCCTTAACCTAAGCCAAGCACTAACTTTACTTCTAGACCTAACCAATCCTAATTCTTGCTCTCACCCTAACCCTAACCCCAATCCACACACAGACCCTGACACTAACACTAATCCTAGCTATAAAACTGACCCTAAACGAAACCTAAACCTAACACTAGAATTAGCCATAACTGTAAACATAACCCTTACATTACCGTAGCACTAAAACTAGCTCTAAACTTAACACAAAACCTAACACTAATCCTAGGCCTAAATCTAGGCAAAAGCATAATCCTAACCCTAACCTAGCCTTATCCGTAACCCTAAGCCTAACCCTCACACTAAGCCTAACCCTCGCCTTAGACTTAACCCTAGATAAAACCCAAAACTGAACCCTAAACATAACTCTAGCCCTATCCATACCTAAACCTAATCGTAGCCCTAATCATAATGTTAACACTAGCCCTAATACTGTCTCTAAAATTATCCATTACCCTAAACTCAACCTTAATCCTAATGATAACCCTAGCTCTAAACCTAATTGTAATCATCCTAGATCTAACCCAAAACCTAACCCTCATTGTAGACTTAACCCTAGATAAAACCCTAACTCTTACTCTAACAGTATCCTTAGCCCAAACCCTAACCCTAACCCTAAACCTAAAAATACCCCTAACCCTAACCTGACATCTAACCCTATCCATTATCCTAACTCTAATGATAATCTTAGCCTAAGCCTAACACTAACCCTAAACCTAAAACTAACCCTAACCCAACATCTAACCCTATCCATTAAGCTAACTCTAAAGATAAACTTAGCCCTAACCCTACCACTAAACCTAACCTTAACAATAAATCTAACCCTAGACATAATCCAAAACCTAACCCTCACCCTAACACTAACCCTAGCTCAAAACCTAAACAGTACCCTAAACCTAACCCAAACACTAACCCTAGACCTAGCCTAACACTAACCCTAAATCTAGCCCTAATCCTATCCAAAACCCTACCCCTAACCCTAGCTCTAATGCTATTCATTACCCTAAAAATAACCCTAACCCAAATACTAACCCTAGGCCTAACCCTAATCCTATCAATCCACCTAATTCTACAAATTACCCTAATCTTAACCTGAATCCTAAACCAAAACCTACCCGTAAACCTAACCCTAATTCTAATCCTAATGCTAATTTGAGCCCTAAACCTAATAATTAACCTAACACAAAGCTGAAACCTGACCCTGACCCTAAAAATACACCTTACTCTTAACCTGGGCCTTACCCTAAACCTATCATTAGACCTAGTCATGAGCCTAACCCTATAACTATCCCTAGCTGTAACCCTAAACCTGACATTATCCCTATCCCTAAAACTTTCCCTAACCCTAACACAAACCCTATCCATCATCCTAACCAGAAATATAGCCTTAATTCTAACACAAACCTAACCCTAGACCTAAACATAATTCTAATCATCGCCTTAGCCCTAAGTCTAGCTATAACCCTGTCCCTTCCCCTAAACCTCACCCTAAACCTAATCTTAAACATAGCCCTAAAACTAGGCCTAACCCTAACACCAACCCTAGTCATATTCCTAGCCCTAATTTAGCCCTAAACTTAACCCTAACCCTAGCCTTAAGACTAACTCTAACTATCGCCCTAGCTCTATTCCTAGTTCTAACCCTATCCCTTACCATAACCCAAACACTAGACATAACCATAGCCCTAACCATAGAATTAATCATAACTCTAAATGTACCCCTAAGCCTAAACTCACCCTATCACTAGCAATAAAATTAACATTAATTGTAAAACTACCCTTAACTTTATACTTAACCCAAAAACATAACAAGCCATAGCACTAGCCCTAATCCTTAACCTAAACCAAAACCTAACCCTACATCTAGCATGAAGCCTACCCCTAATTCGAGTTCTATCCTCAACCCTAAAACTAACCCTGACCCTGACTCTTAACCTAACACTAACCGTAGCTCAAAAATCACCTTGAACTTAAACCTAAACATAAAACTAGACTTAGTCCTAACCGTAACAATAAAATTAGTCCTTATTGTAACCCTAGTTCTTACATTAGCTGTATCCCTAACACTAGCCCTAATGTTACTAAAAATCTAGCCCTAATGCAAGCCCCAACCCAAGCTTTAATCCTAACTCTAAACCTAAACCAAGTCCTTACCCTTACCCTAAACCTAGCCCTATCTTTAATCCTTGCACTAACCATAAACCTAACACTAACCCTAACATTATCACTAATCATAACCCTAGCCCTAACCTAGCTCTAACCCTATCCATTACCCTAACCCTAACCCTAATCCTAACCTTAATGCTAACCCTCGGCCTAACCCTAACACATTGGCTAACCCTAACCTATCATTACCCTAAACATAACCCTAATCCTAAATCTAACCAAACACTAAACCTAGACGTAACATAAACATAAAATGAGACCTAATTGTAACCCTAGTTCTTACATTAGCTGTAGCCCTAAAGCTAACTCAAAACCTAGCCTAGCCCTAATCCAAGCTCTAACTCTAGCTTTAACCCTAAGTTAAATGTAGCCCTAACCCTAACCCTAAAACTATCCCTAACACTAGTGCTAACCCTATCACATACCATAAGCCAAACTCTAACCCTAACGCTTTCCTAGTCCTAAACCTAATTATTAGCCTAACCAAAAACCTAACTCTATTACTAGTCCTAACCCTAATCCTCAATCTAGCTCTATCAGTATCCCAAACCCTAACCCTAACCATAACCATTATTCTGACCATAACACTAACCATAGGACTAAATGTGACCCTAACCTTAAACTGACCTCTAAGATTGGCACTGCCTGTAACCCTATATCCAAACCTTACCCTAACAATAGACCTAGACCTAAACTTAATCCTTTATATAGTGATAACTCTAGGCCTAGTGCTAAACAAAAACTTAGTCCTAACCCTAATAATAACACTTAACCTAAACCAAACACTAAACTTACCCCTAAACAAAACCCTAGTCCAAATGCTGGCCCTAACAATAAACCTAACCCTAAACTGAACACTGAACTTACCCTAACACAAACCCTGGCTCTAAACCTGATCCTAACAAAAAACATAACCCTAACACTAGACCTAGCCTCATCACTAACCCTGAAACTAGCCATCACCATAGGCCAAATCTACCTCTAATTCTATCCATTACCCTAACCCTAACCCTAACCCTAACCCTAATGCTAACCCTAGACCTAAACCTCACACTGACTCTAGCCCTAATCCTCGTCCTAGTCCAAACACTAGCTCAATCCCTAACCATAAAACTTAACCTAAACCTAACACTAACCCATGGCCTAAACCTAAACCTAACCTTAACCCTAGCCCTAATCCTAACCTTAACCCTATCCCTAAACCTAGCTCTAAGCCTACATATTACCCTAACTCTAACCCTAATCTTAATGATAACCCTAACCCTAACCCTAGCTATAACCATACCCATTACCCTAACCCTAACCCTAACCCTGATGATAACCCTAGCACTTAACCTAAATTTACCCTAACCCTAACCCAAGATATAATCATAAACCTAACCCTTGCCATAGAGCTAACCCTTGCTCAAACCCTAACCATTACCCTAAAACTAATCCTAAGCCTATATCCCTTATCCTAACTTTAAGCCCAAACCTAACCCTAACCCTAACCCTAACCCTAACATGACAACAAACCCTATCCAATACCCTAAACCTAATGATAACCCGAGCATAAAACTTAAAACTAACCTTGACCCTAACCATAACTATAACCTAGAATTAACCCTAAACCTAATCCTTGTCCTAGTGCTAATCATAACTCAAACTCTAAACCATATCCTAAACCTAAACCTAAATCTAACCCTAACCCTAGGCCTAACACTAACTCTAGCCCTAATACAAACCATAACCCTAGGCCTAACCCTATCCATTATTCTAAGCACAACCATAACCCTAAGGCTAACCCTAGGCCTAACCCTAACCCTTTTGCTAACTCTAACCCTATCAATTACCCTACACCTAACATGAACAGTAGACCTAAATCTATCATTACTGTAAGCTAATCCTAATGCTAATTCAATCTATAAGCCTAAACCCTAACCTAAACCTAACCCAAAACCTATTTCTAACCCTAATAATACTCCTAGCTCTAAACCTGAACCTTACACTAAACCAAACCCTTACACTAGACCTAGCCATAAATCAAATCCTGAATATATCCATAACGTAAGCCTAGACCTGACACTAGCCCTAGCCCTAATACTTGCCATAACCCTAAAACAAACCCTAGCCCTCATCCTAGCCCTAAACCTAGCCTTATCACTAAACCAAACAATAACCATAACCCTATCCGAATTCTAACCTTTGACATAGCCCTAAAACTAGCTGTAACCCCATTCCTTCCCCTAAACCTAACCCTATCCCTAAACCTAAACCTAAGCCTAAAACTAGGCCTATACCTAATACAAATACTAGACCTAATCCTAGCCCAAATTTAGCCCTAAACCTAACCTAACCCTAGCCCAAAGACTAACTCTAACTCTCGCCTTAGTCCTATTTCTAGTTCTAACCCTATCCTTTACCATAATCCTATCACTTGCCTTTACATTAGCCTTAACACTAGCTGTAGCCCTAATCTTATATCTAACCCTAACTCTAAAGCTGACCCTAACCCTAAGCTAAACCTCTATCTAACACAAGCAGTAACACTAATGCTAATCCTAAAACTAGCCCTAACCTAGCCCTAGACTTAAAAAACAACCGAGCCATAGTCCTAACCATAAACTTTAAAATAAAACCAAACCCTAAGCTTACACCTAGCCATAAACCTAGCTTTAATTTGAGTCCTTTCCCTAACCCTAAAACAAACCTTGACCCTGACTCCGACCCTAACTCTAACCCTAGCTCTAAACATCACTCAAAATCTAAACATAAACCTATCCCTAGTCCTAGCCCTAACCCTAACCCTAAATCTAGTTCTAAACATAACCCTAATTCTTACATTGGCTGTAGCCCTCAACCTAGCCCTAACCTAACCCAAAACCTATCCCTAATCGGAGCCCTAACACTACCTTTAACCCTAAACAAAACCCTAATTCTAGCCCTAACCCTTACCCTAAACTTAACCCTAACCCTAACCCTTGACATAACCCAAAACCTAACCCTAACCTTAGTGTTAATCTTAACCATAAACCTAGCCCTAAACCCAGCTTTAACCCTATCCATTACCCTAATCTTAATCCTAACCCTAATGCTAACCATAGAATAACCCTAAACCTATTCCTAACCCTAAACCTATACATTACCCTAAACCTAACCTGAACCCTAAACCTAACCATATCCATAAAAATAATCCTAACCCTAATATTCTTAACCCTAAAACTATCTCTAACCATAACCCTAGACCGGACATTAGCCCTAGCCCTAATGAAGCCCTAACCCTAAAATAAACTCTAGCCCAAATCCTAGCGCTAATATTAGCCTGAATACTAACCCTAACCCTAACCATAGACCTAATCTTAACCCTCGCCCTAGTTCTAAAGCTAGCTATAACATCATACCATACCATACCATACCATAACCATAACCATAACCCTATCCATAAACCTAGGGTCAGCCTTATTACTAACCCTAGCTCTAATCCTAGCCCTAATTCAAACCCTAAATCTAACCCTAAAAGTAAGACTAACTCTAACTCTTGCCCTAGGCCTATCCCTAGTTCTAACTCTATCCCTTATGATAAGTCAAACCCTAGCCCTAACCCTAGCCCTAACCTTCGCTGTAGCCCTAAACCTAGATCTAACCCTAACTCTAAATCTAACCCTAAACCTAAGACTAAACCACACCCTAACACTAGCTCTAACACAAACGCTAATTTGAAAACTAGCCCTAACCCTAGCACTAGCCTTAAAGCAAAACAGAGCCATAGCACTGACCCTAAACCTTAACCTAAACCAAAACCTAACCCTAAACCTAGCCCTAAACCTAGCCCTAATTCGATTCCTAACCCTAACCATAGAACTAATACTAACCCTGACTCTGAACTTAATTAACACTAAACCTAGCTCTACACATCATCCTATCCCTAAACCTAATCCTAACACTAGACCTCAACCTAAACCTAACCCTAAAACTAGCCCTAATCATAATCCCAGTTCTTAAATTAGCCATAGCCCTAAACCTCACACAAAACCTAGCCCTAATCCAAGGCCTAACTCTAGTTTTAAACCTAATCCTAACCCTGGCCCTAACCTTTACCCTATCCCTAGCCCTAATCCTAGCTGAAACCCTATTTCTTACACTTAGTTAAACCCTCACCCTATTGCTACCCTAGTCCTAACCCTAATTCTATGCCTACCCCACACCCTAACTCTATTACTAGTCCTAAAACTAGCCCTAATTCTAGCTCTGAACTTATCCCAAACCCTAAACCTACGCTGACCCTTATTCTGACCCTAACACTAAACCTAGGTTTAAACCTGACTCTAACCCTTATCTGAAACCTAACACTAGCCCTACCAGTAACCCTAATCCTAAACGTAACACTAACACTAGCCATAGACCTAAATTTAATCCTAAATATAGCCATAACCCTAGCCTTAGCCCTAACAATAAACCTTAATGTAAACGAAACACTAACTCTACCCCTAGCCCTAACCCTAGTCCTCATTCTGGACCTAAACCTAAACCTAATCCTAATCTGAACCCTGACACTTACCCTAACAAAAACCCTAACTCTATACCCTATCCTAACCCAAAAACTAACCCTAACACTAGACAAACTCTAAATCTAGCCATAAGCATAACTCTAGCTCTTACATTACCCATATTCCTAATACTAGCCCTAAACCACATACAAAACCTAACCCTAATTACAGCCCTAAACTGAACCCTAAGAATAACCCTAACCCTAAACCTATCCCTAAACCTAACCCTGACCCTTGTTCTAGCCCTAACCCTAGCTCAAACCCTAAACCTTACAGTAAACATAAACCTATCCCAAACCCTAAACCTCACCCTAACTCTAGCCCTAATCCTAACTGTAACAATAGCCCAAACCCTAGCTCTAACTCTATCTATTACACTAATTTTAACCCTAAAACTAATGCAAACTCTATTCCTAATGCTAACCCTAACCGTACCCTAGCTGAGACTATAACCCTAACCCATGCCCTAGGCCTAAACCTAGCTCAATCCCTAACACTTACACTTAACCTAAACCTAACACTAACCCAAGGCCTAACGGTAACCCTAACCCCAGCCCTAATCCTAACCTTAACCCTAGCCCTAACCCTAGTTCAATCTCTACCCAATACCCTAAACCTAAACTTAACATTAATGATAACACTAGACCTAAAGCTAAACCTACCCTTACCCTAAACATAAACCTAACCCTAGAACTAAGAGTGAACCTAACCCTAACCCTAAATCTAAGCTAGGTCACATCCTAACCCTAATTCTATACCTAAACCTAAACCTAATGGTAACCTAAACCTAACCCTATTTATTTTTAACCTGACATCTAAACTTATTACTCTAACCCTAATGATAACCCTACCCCTAACCATAACATTAACCGTGACCATAAACCTAGATCAAACCCTAAATTAACATTAACCATAGAAAAAATCCTAGCTCAAACCCTAAACTGTACCCTAAACCTAATCCTAAGTGTAACCCTCGCCCTAATGCTTACCCTAACCTAATTATACCCCAATCCTAACCATTATCCTAGCCCTAACCATAGGTCTAACCCTATAAATTACCCTAACAATAACCATAACCCTAATGCTAACCCTAGGCCTAACCCTAAAACTATAAAAAACTGTAACCATATCCAATACCTTAAACATAACCTGAAGCCTAAAACTAACACTATCCGTTACCCTAACCCTAATTCTAACCTTAATGCTAATTTGAGCCTTAACCCTAAACCTTAACCTAACCCAAAGCCGAAGCCTGACCCTGGCCTTAACAATACCACAGCTCTTAATCGGACCCTATCCCTAAACGTAACACTTGAATTTGACCTAGCCATAAACCTTACCCTAAAAATCTAACTAACTATAAACCTAGACCTGACATTAGTCCTAGCCCTAATTCTTGCCCTAAACCTAACACAAAATCTAGCCCTAATCCTAACCTTAAATGTAGCCTTAATCCTAAACCTAACCATAACCCTAGCCCTAACCCTAAAGCTAATCATAAAATTAGCCTTAACCCTAACCATAGCACTAAAACAAACCAAGCAAGAGGCCTAACACAAACGTTAATGTAAACCAAACCCTAGCACTACACCTATATCTAACACTAGCTCTAATTCGAGTCCTAATCATAACCTTAAAAATAACCCTGAACATGACTTATATCCTAACACTCATCCTAGCTCTAAACACCACCCTAAACATAAACTGAAATCTAACAGTAAACCTAGCCCGAATTCGAGTCCTAACCCTAACCCTAAAACTAACCCTGACCTGACTGATATCATAACACTAACCCTAGCTATAAATATCATCCTAATCTTAAACCTAACCCTAATACTTGACCTACCCCTACCCCAACCCTAACCGTAATTGTAACCCTAGTTCTTATAGTAGCCATGCCCTAACCCTAGCCTTAAACCTCACAAAATAACTAGCCCTAATCTGAGCCCTAAACCTAGCTTTAATACTAACCATAAACCTAACCATAGCCCTAACCCTATTCCTTACCCTGAGGAAACCCTGAACCCTAATGGTAATCCTGGAAATATCCCTAATCCTTAGGCTAACCAAATCCTAACCCTATTAATAGTCCTAACACTGGATGTCATTCTAGATCTAATGCGAACCCAAACCCTAACCCTAACCCTGACCCTCATTCTGACCATAACATAAACACTAGGTACAAAACTCTAACCCTAAACCGAACCCTAACATTATCCCAACTTGTAACCTTATACCTAAACCTAACCCAACACTAGCTGTAGACCTAAACCTAATCCTAAATCTAGCCTGAACTCTAGATTTAGACCTAAACAAAATCCGAGCCCTAGCCCTAAAAAAAAAAAAACATTTACCTAACGCAAAAAATAACTCTACCCCTAGACCTAAACCTAGTCCTAATTCTGGCTTTAACCCTAACTTTAACTCTAACCGAAAGACTGATCCTGGCTTTAACACTAAACCTACCTCTAAACCTGAAACTAACCAAAACCTAAACCTAATTCTAGAACCAGCCATAACCCTAACCCTAAAATTACCCCTAATTATAACACTTGATCTCACATTACCCATATCTCTAACACTAGGCCTAAACCTAACTGTAAAAATAGAGCTAATTTTAGGCCTAAAACTAGCCATAAGCATAACCCTGACTCTAACACTAGCCCTATACTTAACCATAGCCCTCACCTTAGTCTTAAGATAGCTCAAGCCTAACCCTTACCCAAAACATAAACATAGACCTATCACTAACTCTCACCTCAAAACTAGCCCAAATCCTAAACTTAACCTAGCCCTAAACCTAGCTCTAAACCTATCCATTACCCTAACCCTAAACATAAACTTACTGATCATCCCAGCCTGAAACCTAATGTTCACCCTAACCCTAACCAGAAAATTAACAATAGACATAACCCTAAAATTAAACTCAGCATAGCCCTAACTCTAGATCAAACCATAAACCAAACTATAAACCTAAACATAACCATAGTTCTAATCCTAAACCTATCACTAATTCTTACTGTAAACCAAATCTAAACCTAGCCTAACCCTATCCATTACATTAACCCTAAACCTGACGTTAACGATAACCCTAGCCCTAACTCTAACCCTAACCCTAAACCTACCATAATTCTATCCCTAGAACTAACCCTAAACCTATCCCTAAACCTAGTTCAAAACCTAACCTTTATGCTAAACATAACCCTAAGCCTAATCCTAACCCTAGTTCTAACACTAACTCTAACCCTAACTCAAGGCATATTCCTAACAATAACTCTAGTTCTTACCTAAGCTCTAACCCTATCAATTACCCTAACCATAACCCTTACCCTAATGCTAACCCTAAGCCTAACTGTAGCCCTATCACTAAGGCTAACTGTATCAATTACACTAAAACAAACTGGAACTTTAAAACAAGCCCTAACTATACCTCTAAACCTAACCCTAATGCTAATTTGAGCCATAAACTTAAATCCTTACCTAAGCCATATCCTAATCCTAATAATTCCCTGAGCTCTAAACCTGACCATTACCATAAACCTAACCCTTACACTAGACCTAGCCATAAGCCTAACCATAAAACTATCTTTAACCATAACCCTAGACCTGATATTAGCCCCAGCACTAATCCTAGCCCTGAATCTAATACAAACACTAGCCCTCATCCTAGCCCTAAACCTAGACTTAATCATAACCCTAACCACAACACTCGCCATAATCCTAAATCTAACCCTCTCCCTATGTCTAAATCTAGCTATAACGCTATTATTTATCCTAAACTTAAACCTAACCCTATCCCTATCACTTGGCCTAAGCTGAACACTAACCCTAGCCCTAATCCTAGACCTAATTTAACCCTATCAGAAACACTAATTCTAATTATAGCCCAATTACTAACTCTAACTCTCACACTAGCCCTATACCTATTTCTAAACCTATCCCTTACCATAACTCTAACCCTGGCCCTAACCCTTGCACTATCCTTAATCCTAGCCTAATCCTTGATCTAACCTAACTATAAATTTAACCCTAAATCTAAATCTTAGATTAACAATAACACTAGCCCTAATCCTAACACTAATTGTAAAACTAGCCCTAATTCTAACCCTAGGACTAAAACAAAACCGAGCAGTATACCTAAACCTATACCTTAACTTAAACCAAACCGTAAACTACTACAAAAACTAATCCTAGCCCTAATCAAATCCTAACCCTAACCTTAAAATTAACCCTGACCCTGACTCATATCCTAACACTCACCCTAGCTGTAAACAGGAAGCTAATCTTAAACCAAACCCTAAGATTAAACCTATCCCTAATTCAAGTCCTAACTCAAACCCTAAAACTAACCCTGACCCTGACTCCTATCCTAAAAATAACACTAGCTCTAAATATCATCCTAACCTTGAATGTAACACTAACACTAGAAGTACCCCTATCCCTAACCCTAAAGGTAACCCTAATTGTAACCCTGATTCTTACATTACCTGTTACCCTAACCCTAGCCCTAACACTAACACAAAATCTAGCCCTAATCCAAGCCCTACACCTAGCTTTAACCCTAATCCTAACCCTAAGCCTACCCCTAACACAAGCTCTAAACCTATCTGTAACCATAAGCAAAACCCTAACCCTAATGGTAACCCTAGACCTATCCCTAATCCTCAGCCTAATCAAAACTCTCACCATATTAATTGTCCTAACCCTAGCCCTCATTCTAGCTCTAACCCTATCCCAAACATTAACCCTAACCCTGACCCTTATTCTGACCATAACACTGATCTAGGTCTAAACCTGACCATAATGCTAGAACAAACAGTAACACTAGCCCTACCAGTAAATTTATACATAAACCAGACCCTATCACTAGCCCTAGACCTAAAACTAATCCTAAATCCAGATTTAACTCTAATTCTAGACATAAATAAAAACCTAGGCTTAGCCCTAACAATAAACCTTAAATTAATGCAAAGACTAACCCTATCCCTAGACATAAACCTAGTCCCAATTCTGGCTTTAATCTTAACTCAAACTCTAACCTGAACACTGACCCTGCCTTTAACACTAAACCTATACCTATAACTTACTCTAAACTCTAACCCTAGCCCTAACCCTGAAGTTAACCTTATCCCTAGACCTAGCTCTATACTACACCTAACCTAACCCTACACCTAACTGTATTGATAACCCTAGCTTCGACCCTAACTGTAACCCTAACTCTAACCAAAAAACTAACAATAGACCAAACCCTAAAACTAAAACTTGCCATATCCCTAAACCTAGCACAAAACCTAACCCATACCATAACCCTAAACATAACCATAGCCTTAACATTTACCCTAAAACTAAATCTAAACCTAACCCTAAACCTAAACCTACATCTAACCATATCCATTTCCCTAACCCTTATCCTTACCCTAATGTAACCCTAGCCTTAAATGAAACCCTAACCCTAACCCTACCATAATCCTGTCCGTATACTTAAGGCTGAACCTAATCCTTGACCTAGCCCTAGCATTAATACAAGCTAAAGCCCTAGCCCTTACAATAAAAATATCACTAGCTCAAAACCTAAACCCAATCCTAGCCCTAATCCTGACTGTAACCATAGCCAAAACCGTAGCTATAACTCTATCCATTACCCTAACCATAACCCTAAACCTAATGCTAAAACTATCCCTAACCCTAACCCTAAATCTATCCCTAGCCCTGATTCTAACCTGAAGCCTCAACCTAGTCCTAACACTTACTCAATCACTGACGCTTGACCTTAGCCTAACCATAAGAAAATGATAAACCTAACCCTAACCCTAACCCTAACCCTAGCCCAAATCCTAATCTTAAACTAGAATTAACCTTAGCTTTAACCTCACCCATTACCCTAGCCCTACCCATAAATGTCATGATAACCCTAGCCCTAACCTTAAACCTAGTCTAACCCTAACTGTAAACATAACCCTAGACCTAACCATAAATCTAACCCTTGACATAGTCCTAAACCTAGCTCAAACTCTAACAATTATGCTAAACTTAACACTAACCCTAGTCCTAAACCTAAACCTAACCCTAAACCTAACCCAACATCTAAACCTGTCCATTACCTTAACCCTAATGCTAACCCTAATCCTAACCCTAGACCTAATACTAAACCTAACCCTATCCTTAGCACTAACCCTAGCTCAAACCCTAACCCATACCCTAAACCTAACCTGAGCCTTAACCCTAACCCTAACCCTAACTCTAGCTCTAATCCTAAACATAACCCTAGCTCTAACCCTAGCTCTAAATATATCCATTACCCTAATGATAACCATAAACCTAATGCTAACCCTAGGCCTAACCCTAACCCTAACCATTGCCCTAAATATAACCTGAGCCCTAAACCTAACCTGAAGCCTAAACCTAAACTGAAGCCTAAACCTAACCTTATCCATTACCCTAAACCTAACTCAAACCTAATGCTAATTTGAGCCATAACCCTAAACCTCAACCTAACTCAAACCGAAAACCTTACTCTATTATAATACCCCTAGCTCTCAACTTGAACCTCACACTAAACCTAACTCTGCAACTAGACCTAGCCATAAATCTTACCCCAAAACTATCCCTAACCATAACTCTAGACCTGATATTAGTGCTAGCCCTAATTCTTGCCATAACCCTAACACAAAAGCTAGCTCACATCCTAGCACTGAAGCTAGCCTTGATCCTAACCTGAACCCTAACTCTAGCCCTATCCCTAATTTATCCAGCGCCCTAGTTCTGAACCTTGCTATAACCCTTCCTTTCCCCCAAATCTAACCCTAACTCTAACTCTAGACTTAACCCTTACACTAATCCTAGACCTGATCCTAGCCCTAATTTAGCCCTAACTCTACCACAAGCACTAAGACTAATTCTAACCCTTGCCCTATCCCTATTCCTTACCATAACCTTAACACTTGCCCTAACCTTAGCCCTAACACTAGCCCTAGCCCTAATCCTAGAACGAACCATTACTCTATGTCCAACTCTAACCCTAAGCCTAAACCTCACACTAACACTAGCCCTAACACTAACACTTATCCTAAAACTAGCCCTAATCCAGTTCAAGCCCTAAAACAAAACTGAGACATAGACCTAACCCTAACCCTTAACCTAAGCAAAAACCTAACCCTACACCTATCCCTAACCTCAGCCCTAATTTCAGTCCTAACCGAACCCTAAAACTAACCTTGAGCCTGATGCTGACCTTACACAAACCCGAGCTCTAACATCACCCTAAAAGTATACCTAAACCTAAAACTAGTACTAGCCCTAACTGTAACCCTAAAAGTAGCCCTAATAATAACTAGTTATTACATTACCCGTAGACCTAACCTAACCAAAACCTATCCCTAAATTGAGCCCTACACCTCGTTTTAACCCTAACCCTAGCCCTAACCATTACACTAAACCTAACTCTAACCCTAAAACTGTCCCTAACCCTAAGCCGAACCCTATACTTAATCCTAACTGTAATCCTAGCCCTAAATCTAGCTCTAAACCTATCCATTACCCCAAACATAACCCTAACTGTAATGATAACTCTAGCCCTAAACTTAACCCTAACCCTAAACCTAGACCTGAAACTAACCCAAACCATCACCCTAGCACTAACCATAGCTCAAACCCTAACACTTACCCTAAACATAACCCGAACACTAACTCTGGACCTAACCCTAACCCTAACCCTAGCCCTAATCCTAACCATAACCCTAGACCTAAACTTATTCATTACCATAAACATAATCCTAAACCAAACATAGCTCTAAACATAGCTCTAACCCCACCCATTACCCTAACCCTAACTATAACACCATGATAACACAAGCCTTAACCCTAAACCTACACTAACCCTAATTGTAAACCTAAACCTAGACCTAACCATAAACCTAACCCTTGCCATCTTCCTAATCCTAGTTTAAACCCTAAAAGTTATGCTAAACCTAACACTAACCCTAGTCATAAATCTAAATCTAACCCTATCAATTTAGGCCTAACCCTATACCTATTGTTAACACTAACCTAATTCTTACCGAAACCTAAACTGAACACTAAACCTAACCCTATCAATTATTCTAACCTTCACTCTAACCTTAACCCTAATGATAATTTGAGCCCTAAAACTAAACAAAAACCTTACCCAAACTCTGAGCAAGACACAGACTCTAATAACACACCTAGCTTTAAACTGACCCTTACCCTAAACATAACCCTTAAACTAGACCTAGATGTAAAACTAACCCTAAGAGTATCCCTAACAGTAACCCTAGACCTGACATTAACACTCTACCTAATTCTTGCCTTAAACCTAAAAGAAACCTGAGCCCTCATCCTAGCCCTAAACCTAGCCTTAATCCTAACCCAAACCCTAACCCTAGCCCAAATCCTAATTTCAACCCTCGCCCTAGTTCTGAACCTAGGTATAACCACATCCTTTCCCCTTTACCTAAGACTAACCCTAACACTATTACTAACACTAACCCTAACTCTAACCTTAGGCCTAATACTAACACTAAACAAAGCTCTAATCCCAGTCCTAATTTATTGCTAATTGTAACCCTCACTATAACCTAGCCCTAAGACTAACCCTAACTCTAGCCCTAGACATATTTCTAGTACCAACCTTATCTATTGCCTAACCCTAACACTAGCCCTAACCGTAGTCCTAACCCTAGCCATAGTCCTAAACCTAGAACTAACCCTAACTCTAAATCTAACCCTAACTCTAAACCTAAACCTCACCCTAACACTAGCGCTAACTCTAATTTGAAAATTAGCCCTAACCCTAGCCATAGCCAACAAACAAAACTGAGCTATAGCCCTAATACTAACCCTTAACCTAAACCAAATCCTAATGCTACACCTAGTCCTAACCTATCCCTACAACTAATACTGACCCTGACACTGACCCTAAAACTAACCCTACCTCTAAACATCACCCTAACCCTAAACCTAACCCAAACACTAATCCTAACCCTAAAACTAATCCTAGCCCTAATCCTAAACCTAAAACTATCTCTAACTGTAAAGCTAGTTCTTACATTAGCCATAGGCCTAACCCTAACACAAAACCTAGCGCTAATCTGAGCCTCAACCCTAGGTTTAACCCTAACCTTAACCCTAACCCTAACACAAACACTAAGTCAAACCCTCTCTCTAAACCTATTCCTTACCCCAAGCCAAACTCTCACCCTAATTCTACCCTAGTTCTAACCCTAATCCTTAGCTTATCCCAAACACTAATTATATTACTAGTCCTAAACCTAGTCCTCAGAAATTCTATCTCTTACCCTAACCCAAAGCCTAAGCCTAACCCTTACCCTTATTCTGACCCTAACACTAACCCTAGGTCAAAGCATGACCTTAACACTAAACCAAACCCTAACACTAGCCCTACCAGTAAATCTATACCTAAACTTAACCATAACAGTAACACTAGACCTAAAGTTAACTCTAAATATAGCCATAACTCTAGCCCTAGTCCTAAACAAAAACGTAGCCTTATCCCTAAGATAACCATTAACCTAACACAAAACTAACCCTAACCCTAGACCTAACCCTAGTTCTAATTCTGGCCCTAACCATAAACCCAATGTTAACCCGAACACTGATGCTTACCATAACACAAACCCTAGCTCTAAACCTTATCATAACCCAAAACTTAAACCTTAACACTAGACATATCTATAAACCTAACACAAAAAAACTAGCCATAACCTTAACCCTTACTCTTACATTACTCATAGCCCTAACACTAGCCATAAACCTCACATAAAACCTAGCCCTAAAATAAGCCCTAAACCTAGACCTAAGCATAACCTTGACACTAACCCTAGCATAAACCCTAAACCTAATGCTTCCTCTAGCCCTAACCATAGCTCAAACTTTAACCCTTAGATAAACATAAACATTACTCTAGCTCTAACGCTAACTGTAACTCTATCCCTAATCCTAAGTGTAACCATAGCCCAAATCCTAGCTCTAACTTTATTCATTACCTTAAACATAACCCTAACCCTTATGCTAACACTAGCCCTAACTCTATCTCTAACCCTAACCCTAACCCTAATCATAGCCCTGTTTCTAGCCCTAACCCTCGCCCTAGCCCTAACCCTAACTCAAACCCTAACAATTACCCTAAACCAAACCATACACTAAACCTAGGAGTAACCCAAACCCTATCCCTTATCCTAACCTTAACCTAAGCCCTAACACTAGCACTAAAACTATTCATTTGTTTAGCCTAAACTGAGTGCTCTTCCTAGGCCTAACACTAACCCTATCCCTAACACTATCCCTATACATTACTTTAAACCTAACCTGAACTGTAAACCTAAATCTATTCATTAATCTAACCCCAATCCTAACCCTAATGCGAATTTGAGCCCTAACCTTAAACCTTAACCCAAAACAAACCCTAACCCAGACTCTGACCCTAAATTAAACCTACCTCTATACCTGACCCCTACACTAAACCTAACCCTTACACCAGACCTAGAGATAAACATATCTGTAACACTATCCCTAACCATAACCCTAGACCTGACATTATCCCTAGGCCTAATCCTAGCCCTAACCCTAACACAAATCCTAACCCTACTCCTAGACCTAAAGCTAGAATTAATCCTAACTCTCACCCTCACCCTAGCCCTATCCCTAAATATAACCCTCACACTAAAACTAACTCTAACACTAGCTCTAACCATAGGCCTAACCCTAACATTTTTCATAGCACTAATCCTAGCCCTATTTGAAACCTAACATTAACCCTACTCATAACCTTAGCATTAAGACTAACTCTAACTCACACCCTAGCCCTAATTCTATTTATACCTATATTTGTTAACGTAACCATCAAAATAGTCCTAACCTGAGCCCTAACCCTCGCCATAGCCCTAACCCTAGATCTAACCATAACTCTAAATCTACCCCTAATCTTAAGCCTAAACCTCATTATACACTAGCTCTATCATTATTGCTAATCCACAAACTAGCCCGAATCCAAGCCTTAGCCCTAAAACAAAACCGAGCCATTGCTCTAACCCTAAACCTTAACCTAAACCAAACCCTAATCTATAACTACCCATAACCAGAGCTCTGATTCAAGTCCTAGGCCTAAAATTAACCCTCACTCTGACTCATATCTAAACACAAACCCTAGCTCTAAATATCATCCTAACATAAAAGTAATGCTAACACTAGACCTAGTAAAAACCCTAACCATAAAATTAACCCTAATCATAACCCTAGTTCTTATATTGGCCTTAGCCAAACCCTAGCCCAAACTCTAAAACAAAAATAGGTCAAATCCAAGCCTAACTCTAGATTTAACCCTAACCCTAACCCTAAAACTAGCCCTAAACCTAACCCTAAACCTAGTCCTAACCCTAGCTCGAATCCTATCCATTACTCTAAGCCAAACACTATCCATAATGCTAATTCTAATCCTAATCCTAATCCTTAGACAAACCCAAACAATAACCCTATTAGTAGTCCTAACACTAGCCCTCATTCTAGATCTAACCCTAACCGAAAACCTCACCCTAAACTGAACCTATCACAAATTACAGGTCTAAACCTGACCCTAACCTGAAACCAAAACCTGAAACTAGCCCTACCAGTAAACTTATACCTAAACCTAACCCTAACACTAGCCCTAGACCTAAACCTAATCCTAAATCTAGCTATTACTCTAGCCCTTGACCTAAACAAAAAATTAGTGCTAGCCCTAACAAAACCCTTAACTTAAACCAAACACTAACCCTACCACTAGACTTAACCCTAGTCCTATTCTGGTTTCACCTAAACCCTAACTTTAAGCTGAACACTGGCCCTGACACTAACATTAAACCTAGCTCTAAACCTGACCCTAATCCAAAACCTAAACCTAAAACTAGACCTAGGCATAACCCTAACCCTAAAACTAGATCTAATCAGAACCCTAGATTTACATTACACATAGCACTAACCCTAGTCATAAACCTAACACAAAACTTAAATAACCCTAACCCTAAGCGAGGCCTAAAACTACACTAATCATAACCCTCACCCTAAACCTAACCATAGTCCTAACTCTAACCCTAACCCGCACCTTAGTCTTAACCCTAGCTCAAAGCCTAACCCTGAGCTTAAAAATAATCCTAACACTATCCCTAACAATAACGCTAACCGTGGCCCTAATCCTAACCTTAACACTAGACCTAACACTAGCTCTAACCCTAGCCATTACCCTAACTCTAACCCTAGCCCTATGATAACCCTATCCCTAATCCTAACCGAACCCTAACCCAAACCATAAACCTAACCCTAGACCTAACCCTAATCCTAAACATTGCCATAGCCTTAACCCTAACTCAAACCCTAACACTTACCCTAAAAGCAACAGTAAACCTAGCCCTAAAACTAAACTTAAACCTAAACCCAACTTTAACCATAAAGCTAACCTTACATCTAATGCAATCTATTACCCTAAACCTAATCCTAACCCTAATGAAAAACTTAGCCATAACCCTAAAAATAACCCTTACCATAACACTAAACCTAACCCTCGTCCTAGACTTAACCCTAGCTCAAAACATATCCTTTACCCTAAATATAACCCTACCCCTAACCCTAAGCTAGGGTTATTAGCCCTAACCCAAAACCTACCCTAACTCTAGCCCTAATCCTAACCTAACTCTAGCCCTAACCATAGATCTAACCCTATATATTATATTTATGATAACCCTAATCCTAATGTTAACTGGAGGCATAAACCTAAAACTTTTGCTAACCCCAAATCTCGTGTTTGCCCTAAACCTACTTTGAAACCTAAACCTAACCCAGTCAATTACCCTAACTCTAACTCTAACCCTAATGCTCATTTGAGCCATATCCCTAAACCTTAAACTAAAACAAACCCTAACCCTGATCCTGACCCTAAAAGTACACCTAGCTCAAAACCTGACCCTTACCCAAAGCCTAACACTTACACTACACATAGACACAAACCTAACCCTAAATCTACCCCAAACTGTAACACTAGACCTGACATTAGCCCTAGCCCTAATTCTAGACGTACCCTACAACAAACCCTAGCCCTCATCCTAGCACCAAACCTAGCCTTAATCATAAACCTAATTCTAAACCTAGCCCTAACCCTAATTCTAACCATCACCGTACCTCTAAACTTAGCTATAACACCATACCTTATGGTAAAATTAACTATAACCCTACCCCTAACACTAGGCCTAAGCTGAACCTTAACCCTAGCCCTAATCCTAGCCCTAACTTAGCCCTATCCTTAAAAGTAACCAAAAACATAGACCTAAGACTAACACTAATTCTGAACCTATTCCTAGCCCTAGTTCTAACCCTATCTGTTACCGAAACCATAACCCTAGCCCTATCTCTTGCCCTATTGTTAAACCTATCCCTAATCCTATATCTAATGCTAAATTCAAAATCTAACCCTAACCCAAAGCCTAAGTCTAACACTAACACTAGCCCTAACCCTAAGACTAATGCTAATCTTATAACTAGAAAAAAAACCTAAGCCTAGTACTAAAACAAAACTGAGCAACCAGCCCTAACCATAAACCTTAACTTAAATCAAACCCTAAAACTACTCCTAGACGTAACCCTAGCCCTAATTCGAGTCCTAACCCTAACCTTAAAGCTTACCCTGACCCTGACTCATATCCTAACACTGACCCTAGCTCTAAAGACCAACCTAAACTTAAACCAAAGCCTAACAGTAACCCTAGCACTAATTCAAGTAATAACAATAACCTTAAAGCTAACCCTGAACCTGACTGTTATCCTAACAATCACCCTAGCTCTAGACACAGCCCTCACCTTAAACCGAACACTAACAGTAACCTTAGGCCTTATTTGAGTTCTAACCCTAATTCTAAAACTAACCCTGATGCTGAATCATATCCTAACAATAAACTTAGCTCTAAATATTACTCTAACCTTAAATCTAAACCTAACACTAGACCTACCCCTAACCCTAACCCTAAAACTAACCCTAATTGTAACCCTGGCTCTTACATTAGCCAATGCACAAATCTAGCCCTAACCCTAATACAAAAAGTAGCCCTAATCCAAGCTCTAAACCTATATTAAACCCTAACCCTAACCCTAACTCTAGCATTAACCCTAGCTCTAAGGCTATCCCTTAAACTAAGAAAAACCCTAACCCTAATGGTAACTCTAGACCTATCTCTAATCCTTAGGCAAACCAAAATCCTAACCCTATTAATAGTCCTAACCCTAGCTCTCATTCTAGCTTTAACGCTGTCCCAAACTCTAACGCTAACCCTGACCCTTATTCTGACCCTAACACTAACCTAGGTCTAAAATTGACTCTAACCCTAGACCAAAACCTAACACTAGCCCTAGACCTAAACCAAATCCTAAATCTAGCCTTAACTATAGCCATTGACCAAAACAGAAATCTAAATTTAGCCCTAACAATAATCCTTAACCTAACTCAAACACTAAACCTAACCCTATATCTAAACGTAGTCATAATTCTGGCTGTAACCCTAACACTAACTCTAACCTGAACACTAACCCTGCCTTTAGTGAAAACCTATCTCTAAATCTGACCCTACAAAAAATCTAAACCTAACTCTAGACCTAGCCATAACCCTAAACCTACAACTATCCTTCAACATAACCCTAGTTCATACATTACCCATAGCCATAACCCTAGGCCTGAACCTAACACAATATCTAGAGCTAATCCTAGGCCTAAATTAAGCCTTAAGCATAACCCTAACCCTAACCATAGCCCTAACCCTAACCTAACCCTCTCCTTAGTTCTAATCCTAGCTCCAAGCCTAAACATTACTCTAAACATAAACCCACACCTATCCCTCAATCTAACCCTAACCCTAGCCCTAATTTTAACCTTAACCCTAGCCCTGAACCTAGCTCTAAACCTACCCATTACTCTAAACCTAAACCTAACCTTATTGATAATCCTAGGCTTAATGCTAAACCTAAACCTAACTGGAAAAATAAACCTAAACCTAAACTTAAATCTCACATTTGCCATAGAACTAACCCTAGATCAAACCCTAACACTTACTATAAACCTAAACATATCCATAGCCCTAACTCTAAGCCTAAACCTCAATCTAACTTTAAACAAAGTCCTAAATCTACATCTAATCGTATACATTACCCTAACCCTAACCCTATGCCTAATGATGTCCCTAGCTCTAATCCTAACCCTAACCCTATGAGTACTATAATCTTATTCCTAGAATTAACCCTAAACCTAACCCTCACCCTAGCCCTAACTCTGGCTCAAAACCTAACCCTTATGCTAAACATAAACCTAAGCCTAACCTTAGTTTTTACCCTAACCCTAATTCAAGACCTATTCTTAACCATACACAGAACCCTAAACTTATCTCTAATCATATCCATTACACCAACCATAACCCTTACCCTAATGTGAACACTAGCCCTAACCTTAACCCTATCATTAACCCTAACTGTATCAATTACCCTAAACCTAATGTAAACGCTAAACAAATCCCTAAAATTACCCTAACACAAACCCTAGTGCTAATTCAAGCCCTAATCCTAAAACCTAACTTCAAACAAACTCTAACACTGACCCTGACCCTAAAAAATCTCCTAGCTCTAAGGATGACTTTTAAACTAAACCTAACCCTTACACTAGACCTAGCTATAACACTAATCCTAAAAATATCCCCAACTATAAGCTTAGACCTGACATTAACCATAGCCCTAATTTTAGCCCTAAACCTAACACAAACCCCAGCCCTTATCCTAGCCCTAAACCTAGCCTTAATCCTAACCCTAAACCTAAATTTAGGCCTAACCCAAGAACTAACCCTAGCCCTAATCTTAGTACTAATTTAGTCCTATTCCTAACCCTAGCCCTACAACTAACTCTAACTCTCCCCCTAGACCCATGCTTAGTTCTAACCCTATACCTTACTGGAACCCTAATCCTAGCCCTAAACCCAGCCCTAACCCTAGCCCCATCATTAGCTCTAGCCCTAACCTAGATCTAATTTTAACTCTAAATCAAACCCTAACGTTAAACCAACCCTAACCCTAACTCTAACTATAAATCTAACTTTAACCCTAGCGCTAAAACAAAACTGAGTCATAGCCCTAAACCTTACCCTTAACCTAAACCAACCCTTAACCCTAACCCTAACCTGAGCTCTACTTCTAGTTTTAAGCTGAAAACTAGAACACTGACCCTGACTCTGACCATGATACTAACCCTAGTCTAAACATCACCCCAACCTCAACCCTAAACCTAACACTAGACCTACCACTAACACTAACTCTAAATTTAACCCTAATTGTAACCCTGGTACTTACATTATCTTTACCCCTAACCCTAGCACTAACTTAACCCAAAACCTAGCCCTAATCCAAGCCCTAATCTGAGCTTTAACCCTAACTCTAATCCTAACCCTAGCCCTAATTAAAACCATAACCCTAGCCCTAACAATATCTCTAACCCTATCTATTGCCGTAACCATAACTCTAGGCCTAAACCTAACCCTATCACTAATCCTAAACCTATGCATTATTCTAAACCAAACCTACACCATATACTCATCATATCATTACACTAACACTAACCATCATGCTAATTCGAGCTCTAACATTAAATATTAATCTATCCCGAACTTCTAACCCAGAACTTGACCCTAATAATACCCCTAGCTGTAAACCTGAAACTAACACTAAACCTAACCCTGACATTACATGTAGCCATAATCCTAACCCTAAAGCTATCTTAATCATAACCCTAGATCTGATATTAGCCCTAGCCCTAATACTACCCCTAACACAAAAATAAACGGTAGCCCTCATCCTACCTCCAAACCTAGCCTTAAATATTACCCTAACCCTAACCATAGCCCTAACCCTAATTCCTACCTTCACTTTATCTCAAAAACCTAACTATAATGCCATTCCTTACCCTAAATTTAACCCTAACCCTAACCCTAACTCTAGGCCTAAGGTGAACACTAATCCTAGCCCTAATCCTTGCTCTAATTTAACCCGATCCCTAACCCTAACCCTAAACCTAGACATAAGACTAACTCTAACTCTCAAACTAGCCCTATCCCTACTCCTAACCCTATCCATTATTGTAATCCTAATCCTAGCCCTAAACCATAACCATTTGCCAAACCATAACCATTTCCCATAACCACTGCCAAATCCTTATTTCTAGTCCTATCCCTAGATCTAACCCTAACTCTAAATCTAAACATAACCCTAAGCCTAAGTCTAACATTAACACTAGCCCTAACCCTAACACTAATCATAAAACTAGCCCTAACCCCAACCATTGCAGTAAAACAAAACTGAGAAATAGCCCTAACACTAAACCTTAACTTAAACCAAAACTTAACACTACACCTAGACCTAACCCCAGCCCTATTTCGAGTCCTAATCTTAACCTTAATACTAACCCTAACTCTGACTCATATACTAACACTCACCCTAGCTCTAAACCACCCTAACCTTAAACTGAACCCTTATAATAACCCTAGGCTTAATTCGAGTCCTAACCCTAACACTAAAACTAAAACTGACCCTGACTATTAATCTAACACTAACACTAGCTCTAAATTTCACCCTAACCTTAAACCTAATCCGAACACTAGAGGTTTAACCCCTAACCATAACCCTAAAACTAACCCTAACAACCATAGTTATTACATTAGCCATTGCTCTAACCCTAGCCATAACCCTAACACAAAAACTAGCCCTAATCCGAGCCCTAAACTTAGCTTTAACCCTAACCCTAGTCGTAATTCTAGCTCTAACCCTATCCCATACAATATGCCAAACCCTAAACCTAATGCTAATCCTAATTCTATTCCTTAACCTTACCCAAACCCTAACAATATTAGTAGTCCTAACCCTATTCCTCATTCTAGCTCTAAACATAACCCAAACCCTAACCCTAACCCTGACCCTTATTGTGAATCTAACACTAATCGTAGGTCTAAAACTGAACCTATCCCTAAACCAAACCCTAACACTAGCCCTACTGGTAAATTTATACCTAAAACTAAACCTAACACTAGCCCTTAGACCTAAACCTAATCCTTATCTATCCATAACTCTTGCCCTAGATCTAATGAAAAACCTACCCATATCACTAATAATAATGCTTAGCCTAAAGCAAAAAACTAACCCTTCCCCTAGACTTAACCCTAGTCCTAATTCTGGCTTTCCCATTAACCATAATCCTAAACTGAAAACTGACCCTGACACTAACACTAACTCTATCTCTAAATATTACCTTAACACTAAACCTAACCCTAAAATTCTACTTAGATCTATCATTAACCCTAAAACCAGCCCTAATCATAACAAAGTTCTTACATTTTCCATAGCCCTAACCTGTTGAAAAACCTAGCCCTAACCCAAGTCCTACCCTAGATTTAACCATAAAGCTAACCATAACCCTAACCTTAGCCCTAACCCTAAACCTATGACTAACCCTAGACCTAATCCTAAGCATAACACTAGCCCTATCACTAGCACTGATCCTATCCATTACACTTATGATAACACTAATGCTTCTGTTAACCCTAGGCTGAACCCTAATTCTAACCTTAATCATAACCCTATCCATTACCCTACACCTAACCTGAACTCAACCTAAATCTATCATTAACCTATCCCTAACCATAATAACTTGAGCCTTATCCCCAATCCTTTATCTAACAAAAACCCTAACTCTGACCCTGACCCTAATAATACCCATAGCTCTAAACCTGACCCTAAAAAGAAACCTGGCCCTTACAATAGACCTAGCTATAAACCTAACCATGAAACTCTCCATAACTGTAACCCTAGACCTCACATTAGCCCTAGCTCTAATCCTAGTCCTAATCCTAACACAAACCTTAGCCCACATTATAGCCATAAACCTCGCCTTAATCATAAACCTATCCCTAACCTTAACCCTAAATCTAATCCTCACCCTAGTCCTAAAAGTAGCTATAATCCCATCCCTTAACTTAAACCTAACCCTAACCCTAACCTTAGCCCTTAACCTTGGCCTAACCTTAACACTAACCCTAGTCCTAATCCCAGCCCTAATTTAGCCCTATGCCTAACCCAAGCCTAATCCTAGCCCTAAGACTAACTCAACCTCTCGCCCTAGCCTTATACGTAGTTCTAACCCTATCTCTTACAATCAGCATATATCTAGCCCTAAACTTAGGCCTACTCCTAGCCCTATCCTTACACCTAGCTCAAATCCTAGATCTAAACCTAACTCTAAATCTAACCATAAACCTAAGCCGAAACCTCACAACTAACACTAGCCCTAATCCTAAAACTAGCCCTAATCCTAAAACTAGCCCTAACTCTACCCCTAGCCCTAAAACAAAACCTTATCATAACCCAGATACTACACCTAGCCCTAAACCTATCTCTAATTATAGTCCTAACCCTAACCTGAAAACTAATCTGGACTCTGACTTTGACCCTAACATTAAACCTAGCTCTAAATATCATCGTAACCGTAAATTTAACCCTAACACTAGACATAGCCCTATCCCTAACACTAACACTAGACATAGCCCTATCCCTGACCCTATCACTAGCTCTAATCATAAGGCTACTTTGTACATTAGCATTAGCCTTAACCCTAGCCCTAACATAACCCAAAATCTAGCCTTAATCCGAGTCCTAAATCTAGTTTTTTTTTTTTTTTTTTATATATTTATTTTTTAGTTTTTGGTGGACACAACATCTTTATTTTATTGGTATGTGGTGCTGAGGTTCGAACCCACTGGCCTGCACATGCTACTTCTTGAGCCATATCCCCAGCCGCTAAACCTAGCTTTAATCCTAAACGTAAATCGAACGCTAACCCAAAAAAGCCCTAATCCTATACATAACCCTACCCCTAATCTTAGGTCTAACCGTATCCATTACTGTAAAGATAACCCATTATGCTAACCCTAGGCCAAACCCTAACCCTATCCATTACACTAAACCACACCTAAACCTCAACCCTAACCTAACAATAGCCCTAATCCTATACATAACCCTACCCCTAATCTTAGGTCTAACCCTATCCATTACCCTAATGATAACGCAACCCTTATGCTAACCCTAGGCCTAACCCTAACCTTAACCCTATCCATTACACTAAACCACACCTAAACCCTAAACCTAACCATTTTAAGACCTTAACAAGAAACCCTAATGATATTCCAAGCCCTAAACTTAAACCTTAATCTAACCCAAACCTTCACCTTGATTCTGACCCTAATTATAACCCTAGCTCTAAAACTGACCCTTACTATAAACCTAACTGCAACCCTGGACAAAGCCATAAACCTAACACTAAATCTATCCCTAACTCTAACCATAGACCTCACATTAGCCCTAGACTTAATACTAGCCTTAACGCTAACACAAACATTAGCCCTCATCCTAGCCCTAAACATAGCTTTAATCATAATCCTAAACCTAACCCTAGCCCTAACCATAATACTAAACCTTGCCCTAGCTCTCAACCTAGCTACAACACAATAGCTTACCCTAATCGTAACCCTATATCTAACCCTAACCCAAGGCCTAAATCTAACACTAACACTAGCCCTAAAATTAGCCCTATCCTTAACTGTAACTCTAAAAATGTAAGCAATTAAGAGCAAATAAAGAGGTGGTGAGGTGGGGCCTATACAATTCATCCATATTATACAATTATACTGATTCAGTTCTTAAAGTCCAATTTCATGGAAAGTTCATGGTTTCACATATGTTGAGGTTGTGAGGACCAGAGTTGGAAGGGTAGAGGAGAATGGATGAGGAGTGCAAGAAAAGAAAAGTAGGAAAGAAAAAAAGTCTCTCAGAACTCTGTTTTCTTTTCTTGCAGTAGGTGGAGTTGTCTATTCCTAGCTTGAGTCTCTGTGCTCAGGGTGGTGGAGACAGCCAGAATAACATGACTTTAGCTTCTACCTGGAGCCTCCCTACTCTTAGTCTCTGAATTGGAAACCCGGTGCCTGTACAGTTTCTGTTCTGCATTGAGAGCTACACCCCCCAAAAGCTTGTGAGAAAAATCTTGTTATCACAGCTGGAGGTAGGGGAGTGGGAAACCAGGTACCTGATAAGCTGCATGACCAATCTGGTAGCCACGCCCACTGATAGATGGGGAGTAAGGTTTTTCAAGATGGATTCCATTTATTACCTGTGTATGGTGTTTGGTGAGGTGGGTGGTTCTGGAGTGATCTTGTGCTGTTTTCAGAGCTTGGTCTGGTGACCCGCAATCAAATCCTCTGTGTTCTGTGCTGCCTTCCATCTGTGTAGAGAGCACCTGTGTGGCTGAGACTGTTGTCTGTGCCCAGAGAAACTGTGCAGCCCAGCCTTCCATCTGCACCAAGAACAACCACGTGGCCCTAGTTTTCTTCAAATTTCTATGATACTGGGCAGGATTCATCTTTTACTTAGCCTTACTATGCTTCACAAGTCTGGGCCTTGTCGGTTCAATGGTTTGCTGTCAGGAACAGTTTGTATTTTAAGGATTCCCTTCATTATGGCTTATTGATGTGGATAAAAATTGAGCTGGAAATCAAACAGGGTTGGCAGGAGGTGCTTGAAACTTCACACAATCAGTTCTCAGTGAGCACTCTCTTGTTTCTTTCTTTTGAAGGTAGGCCAAAGCTGAAGCATGCAAAACCAACTATATCCCAGATCCCTTAAGGAGTAAACAGAAAAAAATGTAGGTACTGAAATAATTCTCCCAACAATTTGATCAGATTTCTTTGATTCTACGCAGTATTCATCTTTTAGCTTTCTCCATTAGGCTCCACAAAGTTGGCACTTCTAGAATCAACGGTTCTCTAAACAGGTCATTGTTAGTGTTATGGTGAGGATCAGGGCTAGCTGTAGTGCTAGTGTTAGGGTTAGAGTTTGTTTTGTTCAAATTTCTTGGATACTGGAAAGATTTATCTTTTACCTAGCCTTACTATGTGCCCAAGGTTTGGGCCTTCTCGGTTCAATTTTTCCTTTTTTTTTTTTATGTCTCACTGCATTTTCACCTATATGGTTAAATGAGAATGGAGCTGGAAATCAGAGGGTTGGTGCTAGCTTGTTGAAACTTCACATACTCAATCAGTTCTCTGTGGGCACTCTCTGGTTTCTTCCTTCTAAAGTAGCCATAAGCTAAAACATGCAAAACAACTTTATCCAAGAGCTATTTAGGAGAAAACAGGGCACTATGCAGGTACTGAAATGCCTCCCCCAATTATTTGGTCAGATTTCTTTGATACTGTGCAGGGTTCATATGTAATCTTGCCCCACTATTTTCCCCAAGTTTAAAACTTTTATGATCAAAGGTTTTCTTAACAGGTTAGGCTTAGGGTTATGGTTAGAGTTAGAGTTAGATCTAGTGTTAGGGTTAGAGTTAGTTTTTTTCAACGTTTTGGATACTGGGCAGGATTTATCTTTTTCCTATTCTTAGTATGCTCCCCAAGTTTGGGCCTCCTAGTAGAAGGGTTTGCTCTCAGGAACAGTTTTAATTTTTACCTTTCACTTCATTTTGCCATATACGGGTGAATGGAAATTGAGCTGGACTCAAACAGGGTTTGTGCTAGCTGCTTGAAACTTCACACTTTCAAGCAGTATTAAGTTAGAGCTAGGGTTACAGATAGTGTTTTGTTAGATTTAGTATTGTTCAACTTTCTTTCATACTGAGCTGGATTCAACTTTTACCTAACCTTACTATATTCTCTAGGCTTTGGCCTCTTGGGTCAATGGTTTGCTCTCCTGAAAAGTTTGTATTTTAAGTTTTCATTTCATTTTGACCTATGCTTATAAGTGGAAATGGAGCTGGAAATCCAACAGGGTTGGTGCTAGCTACATCAAACCTCACACACTCAATCAGTTTTCTATGGGCATTCTCTGGTTTATTCCTTGTAAAAGTAGCCCTAAGCTGAAGCATGCAAAACAACTTTATGTGAGAGCACTTTAGGAGAAAACAAGGAAATATGCATGTACTGAAATACCTCCCCAATTATTTGGTCAGATTTATTTGATATTGTGAAAGATTTATCTGTTAACCTACCTAACTTGGCTCCCCAATTGTGGGACTTCTAGTATCAAAGGACTCTAAAAAGGTTAAGGTTACTGTTAGGGTTAGTGTTAGGACTTGGATTAGACCTAGTGTTCAGGTAAGAGTTAGTTTTTTTTCAAATTTCTATGATACTGTGCAGGATTCATCTTTGTCCTATTTTGACTCTACTCCAAATGATTGGGCCTCCTACATAAAGGGTTTGCTATCAGGAACTAACTCCTCAAATCACTTGGTCAGATTTATTTGATACTGGGCAGGATTCATCTGTTAGCTTGCCCCACTAGGCTCCTCAACTTTGAGACTTCTATGATAAAAGGTTCTCTAAACAGGTTAGATTAGAGTTAGGTCTAATGTTAGGGTTAGAGTTTGTCTTGTTCAAATCTCTTTGATTCTTGGCAGAATACATTTTTACCTTGTCTTACTATGTTACCCATGTTTCAGCCTTCTCGGTTCAATTCTTTGCTGACAGTAACAATTTGTATTTTACCGATTCACTTCATTTTCACTTACATGGTTAAATGGAAATGGAACTGGAAATCAAACAAGTTTGGTGCTTAATGCTTGAAACTTCCACACTCAATTAATTCTCTGTGGGCACTCTCCGGTTTGTTACTTGTGAAATTATTAATAAGCTGAAGCATGCAATACAAATTTATCTGAGAACACATTAGGAGAAAATAGGGAAATATGCATGTACCCAAATAACTCCCCCAATTTTTTGTCAGATTTTTTTGAAACTGCCTATGTTTCATCTGTAAGCATGCCCCACTAGACTCCCCAATTTCAAAACTTCCATGAGCAAAGGCTCTCTAAACCAATTAAGTTTAGGGTTAGACTTAGTGTTAGAACTAGGTTTAGACCTGGTGTTAGGGTTAGAGTTAGTTTTTTAAAAAAATTATCTGATACTGGGCAGGATTTACATTTTTTCCTATTTTTACTATACCCCAAATGTTTGGGCCTCCTACATAAAAGGGTTTTCTCTCAGGAACAGTTTCAATTTTCATGTTTCTCTTCTTTTTGCCCTAAAGGGGTGAATGGAAATGAAGCTGGAAATCAAACAGGGTTTCTGCTAGCTGCTTGAAACTTCACACACTCAATCAGTTCTCAGTGAGCATCCTCTGGTTTTTTTTTTTTCCTGTGAAGTATCCCTAAGCTGAAGTAGAAAGAAACAACTTTATCTCTGAGTGCTTTAGGAGCTAGCAAAATACACATGTACTGAAAGAGCTTCAAATTTTTTTGGTCAGATTACTTTGATACTGTAAAGGATTAATCTTTGACCAACCTTAGTAGGCTTCCCAAGTTTGGGCCTTCAAGGTTCAATGATTCAGTGTCAGGAACAGGTTAAATTTTTAGTTTTCACTACATTATGGCCTATAGGTGTGAATGGAAATGGAGCTGGAAATCAAGCAGGGTTGGTGTTAGCTGCATGAAACTTCACACACTCATCACTTCTCTGTGGGCATGCTCTGGTTTGTTCCTTTTGAAAGTATCTTAAGCTGAAGCATGAAAAAACAATTTATCCAAGAGCCCTTTAGGAGAAAACAGGGAAAATAGGCATGTACTGAAACACTTTCCCCAATTATTGGTCAGAATTTTTGATACTACGCAGTTTTCATCTGTTACCTTGTCCTAATAAAGGACCCCAAGTTTTTCACTTTTATTATCAAGCCCTATAAACAGGAAAGGCTTAGTTTTAGGATTAGGGTTAGGGCTAGGGTTAGAACTAATGCTCGGGTTAGAGAGAGTTTTGTCAAATTTCGTTGATACCGGTCAGGATTTATCTTTTACCTAGCATTACTATGATTCCGAGATTGGGCATTCTTAGATCTAGGTTTGCTGTCAGGTATAGTTTGTGTCTTAATGTTTCACTTCATCTTGACTTCTATGGGTTAGGGTTAGGGCTATGGCTCGGTTTAATTTTAGGGCTAGGGCTAGGGATAGAAATAGATTTTGAATTAGTGTCATGGTTAGGGCTAGTGTTAGGGTGAGGTTTAGGCTTGGTGTTAGGTTTAGATTTACAGTTAGGTTTAGTTCCAGTGTTAGGGTTAGGGCTAGGATTAGTGTTACAGTAAAGGTTAAGGTTAGAACTACAAAAATTGCTAGGACAAGATTTAGATTTAGATTTAGATTTAGGCTTAGGTTTATGGTTAGTGTTAAAGCTAAAATAGGGCTATGATTAGTGTTAGGGTTAGTGTTAGGTTTAGGTCTAGGGGTAGGGCTAGGTTTAGGATTAGCATTGGGGTTAGGATTAAGTTTAGGGGAATGGATGGGGTTATAGCTAGCTTTAGGTCTAGGAAGAGGGTTAGAATTAGGATTATGGCTAGGGTTAGTTTTTATGTTAGGATTAAGGCTAGGTTTTGGGCTAGGGTTTCTGTTAGGTTCAGACCTAGAACTAGGGCAAGGGCTAATACCAATTCTAGGGTTATGATTAAGGATAGTTTTAGGGTTTGGTTATAGCTAGGTCTAGTGTCAGAACTATGTTTAGGGTAAGTGTCAGGTTTAGAGATAGGGGTATTATTAGGGCCATGGTCAGGATTAGCATTTGGTTTCAGTCGAGGTTTGGGTTTAGGGCTTAAATTAGTGTTAGGTTTAGGCTTTGGATTAGGGTAATGGATAGGGTTAGGTTTAGGTTTCAGTTCAGACTTATAGTAATGGATGGGATAGGTTTAGCAATAGGGTTAAGGTTAGTATTAGGTTAGGGCTATGTTTAGTATAATGGATAGATTTAGAGGTAGAGTTAGGGCTAGGATATGGTTTGGATTAATTCTAAAATTAGAGTTAGTTTTAGGGATAGGGCTAGGGTTTGGTTTACGGTAAGTGTAAGTTTTTGGGCTAGGGTTATGGTTAGGTTAGGGTAAGGGTTACTGTTTGAGCTAGGGTAATGGCTAGGCGAGGGTTAGTGTTAAGTTTAGGTCTAGGGATATGTTTATTGTTAGGGTTTGGTTTAGGGGTTGGGTTATGGCTAGAGTTTTCATTACAGTTAGGGTTAGGTTTAGGGTAATGGATAATGTTGGATTTAGTGTTAGGGTTAAGGTTAGGGTTAGAGTTCGGATTAGGGGTAGTCTTATAATTAGGTTAATGTAAGGCTTAGTATTTCCTCTAGGGTTAGGGCTATGGTGAGGATTAGGTTTATGGTTAGGTTTTGGGATAAGTTTATGTTTAGGGTTATGTTTAGTGTTAGGTATTGGGTTATAATTAGGGTAATTGACAGCGTTAGAACTAAAATTTGAGCTAGGATTAAGGTTAGGACAAGAGCTAGGGTTAGGGTTATGGTTTAGGATAGGGCTAGGGTAAAGTTTAGGTTAAGAGTGTGGCTTTGAGCTAGTGTTAGGTCTAAGGAAAGTGTTAGTGGTTAAGGTTATTGTTAGAGCTAGAGTTTGGGTTAGGGTTATACTTAGGGCTAAGTTTAGGCCTAGGATTATGGGTAGGTTTTGTGTTAGGTTTAGGGCTAGTGTTAGGATTATGGTTAGGGTTAGGGCTACTTTTATGGTTAAGATTAGGGTTAAAATAGGGTTATGGCTAGGGTTATATTTAGGGCTAGTATTAGGGTTAGGGTTATTGCTAGGTCTAGTAAGAGGACTAGGTTTTGGGTTAGGCTCAGATTTAGAGATAGGTTATTGTTATGATCAGCGTCAGTGTTCTGGATAGGATTAGGGTTAGGGTTAGAGCCAGAATTAGGACTAGTGTTAGGTCTATGGGTAGGGTAAGTGTTTAGTTTAGGTTAAGGGTTATTGTTAGGGCTAGAGCTGGGATTTTGTTTAAGTCTAGGTCTAGAAATATAGCTATATTTAGGATTAGTTTTGGGTCTAGATATATGTTTGGGTTACATATAGGTATATGCTTTCCAGTTGGGCTAGGGTTAGGGTTTGGTTTAGGGTTATGGTCAGGATTAGACCTAGAGTTACTGTTAGGATCAGAATAAAGATCAGGGTTAGGGTTAGAACTAGAATTGTGGCTAGGATTAGGACTAATAATACTGTTAGTGTTTAAGTTATGCTAAGGATTAGGGTTAGGACCAGGTTTAGCATTTGGTTTAGGGTTTGGCTTAGGGTAAGGGACGGAGTTAGAGCTAGGGTTAGGGCTAGGGATAGGTTAGGGTTAGGGCTAGTGTTAGGGATAAGGTTAGGGTTTAAGCTTGGTTCTAGGACTAGAACTAGGGGTAGGATTTTTGTTAGGGTTAGGGTTAGGATTATGACAATGAATGATGTACAAACTAGGGTAATGATTAGGGCTAGTTTTAGGTTTAGGGTTAAGGCTAGGTCTGGTGTTAGGCTTAATGTAAGGTTAGGGTAATGTTTAGAGGTAGGATTAGTGTTAGGATTAGTGTCAGGGAAAGGTTATTTTTAGAGTTAAGGTTAGGGCTAGGTGAAGGTTTATAGTTTGGATTAGGTTAAGGGTTAGGGTTAGCAATATGATTTGGTTTTGTTTTAATTGAAGGACTAGGGGTAAGGCAAATTTTAGGATTAGCAGTATTGTTAGGGCTAGTGTTAGGGTTTGGTTTAGGATTATGGTTATGGTTAAATTTAGTGTTAGGTTTAAATTTAGAGTTAGGTTTAGATCCAGTGTTGGGCTAGGGCTAAGGACAGAACTAGGGATAGGGCTAGGGCAAGAGTTAGAGTTAGTCTTAAGGTTAGTTTAGGGAGAGGATAGGATTAAATTAGGGTTAGTGCTTAATATTAGGGTTAGGCCTAGGGTTAGGGCAAGGGTTATGGTTATGTTTAAGATCATGGTTAGGTTTAGGGTAAGGAATGGAGTTATAGCTAGGTTTAGGGCTAGGGCGAGGTTTAGAATTACGGTTAAACCTTGGATTTTGGTTCAGTTTAGAATTAAGGCTAGGATTAGGGCTAGGATTAGGGCTAAGCCTAATTTCAGGTCCAGCATTACAGTTAAAGATAGTTTAGCGTTAGGTTAGATGTAGTGTAAGGGTTTAGGGTTAGGGTCAGGTTTAGAGCTAATGGTTTTGTTTGGGTCAGGGTCGTGATTAGTGTTTGGGATAGGTTAAGGTTTAAATTTAGGGCTCAAATTAGCATAGGTTTAGGATTAGGGTAATGATATAGTTAGGTTTATGTTTCAATTTAAGTTTAGGGTAATGGATAGGGTTAGGATTAGGGATATGGTAAGGTTTAGGCCTAGGGTTAGCATTAGCATTAGGATTATGGTAGGTCAATGGTTACAGTTAGAGCTAGGGTTAGAGCTAAGGATATGATTATTATTAGTGCTATGTTTAAGGTTACACTTAGGTTTATGGTTAGGTTTATGGTTAAAGCTCGGTTTAGGGCTCAGATTAAGCTAGGTTTTGAGTTAAATTAGGGCTAGGATTAGGGTTATGGCTAATGTAAGTACTAGGGTTACAGTTAGGGCTAGTTTTAGGGTTAGGGTAAGGGCTAGGTCTAGTGTTATGTTTAGGGTTATGTTTAGAATGATGTTTAAATCTAGGGTTAGTGTTAGCGTCAGAATCAGGGTTAGGGTTAGTTTTGGGGTTCTGCTTAAATTTAATATTAGGGCTAGGTGTAGCGTTAAGGTTTGGTTTAGGTTAAGGTTAGGGCAATGGCTCGGTTTTGTATTAGGGCTAGGGCTAGAGTTAAGTCTAGTTTTAAAAAAATAGTGTTAGGGTTAGGGTTAGAATTAGTGTTAGGTTTAGGCTTAGGCTTTGCTTTAGGGTTAGATTTAGAGTTAAGTTTAGATCTAGGGTTAGGGCTAGGGCTAAGGAAATGGCTAGGGTTAGGCCTAGGGTTAGGGCTAGGTATAGAGTTCCAGTAAGGGATAGGGTTAGAACTAGTTTTAGAGCTATGGAGAGAGTTAGACTTAGTTTTAGGGTAGGGTTAGGGTTAGGGTTAGGGATAGTGCTAAGTTAGGTCTAAGATTAGGGATATGGTTGGTTTTAAGTTAGGCTTAGGTTTAAGTTTAGGGTTATGATTAAGGCTATGTTTAGTGCTAATATGTTCTAGGGTTTGTGTTCGAGTTAGGGCTAGGATGATATCTAGGGCTAATGTCAGGTCTAGGGTTATGGTTATGGATAATTTTAGGGTTAGGTTTTGGCTATGTCTAATGTAAGGATTAGGTTTAGGGTAAGGGTCAGGTTAAAGTTAGGGGAATTATTAGGGTCAGGGTCATGGTTAAGGTTTCTTTTAGGTTTGAGTTTAGCGTTAGAGCTCAAATTAGCATTATGGTTATGGTTAGGGTAATGATAGGGTTAGATTTTGGGTTCAAGTTAGGTTTAGGGTAATTGATAGGGTTGGGGTTAGTGATAGGTTTAGGGTTAGGCCTAGGGTTAGCATTAGGGAAAGAGTTATGTTTAGGGTAATGGATACAGTTAGAGTTAATTTTAGGGCTAGGATTATGGTTAGGTTTAGGTCTGTAGATACGGTTTGGTCTAGCATCAGCTTTAGGACATATGTTATGATTAGGGTAATGGAGTTAGAGCTAAGGTTATAGCTAGACATATGGTTAGGATTAGGTCTTGAGTTACTGTTAAGGCATGGTTTAGAACTAGGGTTAGGGTTAGTGTTATATTTAGTGTAAGTGTTAGGTTCTGAGCTATGATTAGGGTTAGAGCAAGGGTTATTTTCAGGGTTATGTTTAGGGATAGGATTACGGTAGGTTTAGGATTAGGGTTAGGGTTAGGGGAATGGTTATAATTGAGTTTAGGTTTAGTGTTAAGGTAATAACTGTGGTTAGATGTAGGTTTAGGTTTAGGGAAAGGGCTAGATTTAAATTTTGGGTTAGAGTTAGGTCTATGGTTATGTTTAGGTTTATGGTAAGGTTTAGGGTTTGATTTATGGTTAGGGCTGTAGCGAATATTAGTTTAGGGTTAGGTCTAGGGTTAGTTTTCTGTTTAGGGTTAGGATTATGGTTAGGGTAAAGACTGCAGTTACAATTAGGAATAGGTTTAGGGTTAGGATAATGGGTAAGATTAGAGCTAGGGTTAGGGCTTGTGTTAAGGTTAGAATTAGGACTAGGTTTAGGTTTAGATTCAGGTTTATGTTTATAGTAAGGGTTAGGTTTTGAGCTAGGGTTAGGAAGAAGGCCAGGGTTAGGGTTAGGGTTATGCTTAGGGCTAGGTTAAGGCCTAGGATTAGCTCTAGGTTTTGTGTTAGTTTTAGGCCTAGGGTTAAAGCTGAGGGTAATGTAAGAGCTAGGATTATGATTGGGGCTAGTTTTAGTGTTAGGGTTATGTCAAGATCTAGTGTTAGGTTTAGATTTTCAGTTAGGGTAAGGTTTAGAAGTAGGTTTACTATTAAAGGCATAGTCAGTGATTGGGTTAGAGTTCAAGTTAGGGTTACAGCCAGAATTAGGAGTAGGTTTAGGTCTAGGTGTAAGGTTAGTGTTTGTGATAGGATAAGGATTATTGTTAGGCCTAGGACGAGGATTTGTTTTGATCTTGGGCTAGAGTTTAAGGCTAAATTTAGGATTAGGTTTAGGTCCAGGGCTAGTGTTAGGTTTTTAGTGTTAGGTTTTAGTGCAGCATTAGGGTCACATTTAGAACTAGGGTTTGTGTTAGGGTCAGAATCAGGGTCAGGGTGAGTGTTCAGATTTGGGATAGGATTAGAGCTAGAATGAGGGCTAGGTTCAGGACTATTAATCAGGTTAGGATTTTGGTTAGCCTAAGGATTAGGCATAGGTCTAGGGCTACCATTAGGGTTAGGGATATTCATAGGGTGAGGGAAAGCCTTAGAGCTAGGGATAGGGCTAGAGGTAGTGTTAGGCTTAAATCTAGCTTTAGGGCTCAGATTAGGGCTAGTTTTTGGGTTAGGGTTAGGGCTAATGATAGGGCAATGGCTAATGTAATAACTAGGGTTACAATGAGGCTTAGTTTCAGGGTTTGGGATAGGGGTAGGTCTAGGTTAGAGTAGGTTTAAGGTTAGGATTATATTTAGAGCTAGGGTTAGTGTTAGGATATGAGTCAGGGTCAGGGTTAGGTTTAGGACTCGAATTAAGAATAGGTATACTTTTAGATTTAAGTTTAAGTTTAGGAGGGTGTTTAGAGCTAGGTGTTAGGATATGAGTCAGGGTCAGGTTTAGATTTAAGGTTAGGTTTAGGATTCAAATTAAGGCTACGATTAGGTCTAGGTGTAGTTTTAGGGTTTGGTTTAAGTTAAGGTTTATATATAGGGTTATTGCTCATTTTGTTTTACTGCTAGGATTAGGGTTATGGCTAGTTTAACCATTAGCATTAGTGTTAGGGCTAGTTTTAGTGTTTGGCATAGGCTTTAGGGTTAGGTTTAGATTTCGAGTTAGGGTTAGATGTAGGGTTAGGGCTAGGACTAAGGATAGGGCAAGGGTTAGGGTTAGGGTTAGGGTTATGGTAAGGGCTAGGATTAGAACTAGTAGTCATAGGCCTAGTGTGAGAATTATTGTTAGTCTTAGGGATAAGGTTAGGGTTAGCGTTAGGAATAGGGCTAAATTAGGGCTTGGATTAAGTCTATGTTTAGTGTTCAGTTTAAGCATAGAATTAGGGTTAGATTTAGGATTTAGTTTAGGGTAAGGGATGGTGCTATGCTAGTTTTAGAGGTAGGGTGATGTTTATAATAAGAGTTAGGATTAGGGTTATGATTAATGCTAGGTTTAGGGCTAGATTGAGGGCTATGTTTTGCTGTAGGGTTAGGGCAAGGATTAGGAGTATGGCTAATTTCAAGTCTAGAATTATGTTTAAAGATAGTTTTAGGGTTGGGATTATGGGTATGTCTAGTGTAACGTTTAGGTTTAGGGTTAGGGTCAGGTTTAGAGCTAGGGATATTATTAAGGTGAAGATCTAGGTTAGGGTTTGGAATAGGTTAAAGCTTAAATTTAGAGATTGAATTAATATTAGTCTAAGGGTTTGGGTAATGTTAGGCTTAGGATTAGGGTTCATTTTAGGCTTATGGAAATGGATAGGGATAGGATTAGAGATAGGGTTAGGTTTAGGCCTAGGGTTAGCATTAGGGTTAGTGTTATAGATATGGTAATGTATAGGGTTAGGGCTAGGGTTATGGTTATGATTAGGTCTAATGCTAGGGTTAGAGTTAGGGTTAGGGTTAAAGCTCGAGTTAGGGCTCAGATTAGGGCTAGGATTTGGGTTAAGTTAGTGCTAGAGTTAGGATTACAGCTAATGTAAGTACAAGCGTTAAAATTAGGACTAATTTTAGGGTTAAGTTTTGGGCTAGGTTTAGTGTTAAGGTTAGTGTTAGCATTAGGGTGATGTTTAGAGCTAGAATTAGTGTTAGTGTCATAGTGTCAGGGTTAGTTTTAGGGTTAATCTTAAAACTCGAATTAGGGCTACGGTTATGGGTAGGTGTATGGTTAGGGTTTGGTTTAGTTTAAGGGTTAGGGATAGAGCTTATGGCTTGGTTTTGTTTTAGGGCTAGGGTTGGATTAAGGCTAGTTTTAGGATTAGTGTTAGGGTTAGGGCTAGTATTAGGGTTAGGCTTAGGCTTCAGGTCAGGGTTAGATTTAGAGATAGATTATGATCTAAGATTAGTGTTTGGGCTATGGATAGGGCAAGGGTTAATACTAAGTTTAGGGCTAGGGTTAGGGTTACATTAAGGGATAGGGTTAGAACTAGTGATAGGGCTAGTGTGAGAGTTAGATTTATTCTTAGGTCTAGGGTTATGCTTAAGTTTAAAGAGAGGGTGAAATTAGGGCTAAGATTAGGGCTAGGGTTAGTATTGGGGTTAGAGGTAGGGTTAGGGTTAGGGTTAGGATTAATCTAGGTTTAGGGCTAGAATAAGGGCTGGGGTTTTTGTTAGGGTTAGGGCTAGGATTAGGGCTAGGCTAATGTCAGGTGTTAGGTTACGGTTGAGAAGAGGACAATTTTAGGGTTAGGTTTATGGCTAGGTCTAGTTTAAGGGTGAGGTTTAGGGTTAAGGGTCAGGTTTAGAGCTAGGGGAATTATTAGGGTCAGGATCAGGTTAGCGTTTGGTTGAAGTTGGGGTTTAGGGTTAGGGCTCAAATAAGCCTTAGGATCAGGGTTAGGGTAATGATATGTTTTGTTTAGGGTTCAGGTTAGGTTTACAGTAATTGATAGGGTTAGGTTTAGTGATAGGGTTTGTGTTAGGCCTAGGGTTAACATTAGGGTAAGTGTAATGGTTAGGATAATGGATAGGGTTAGAGCTAAGGTCAGGGCTAGGGTTATGGTCAGGAATAAGTCTTGAGTTAGGGTTAGGGTTAGGGTTATGTTTAGCATAAGGTTTAGGTTTTGAGCTAGGGTTAGGGCTAGGGCGAGGGTTAGGTTTAAAGTTAGGTCTAGGGATAAGATTAGAGTATGGTTAGGGTTAGGATTGGATTAGGGCTAGCATCATCATTAGGGATAGGGTTAGGGTTAGAGTAATGGATATGGTTAGATGTAGGCATAGGGTTATGGTTATTGTTAGATTGAGGTTTAGGTTTAGGGTTAGGGCTATGGTTATGTTTAGGTTTATGGTAAGTGTTAGGGTTTGAGCTAGAGTTAGGTATATGGCAAGTGTGAGGTTTAGGGTTAGGTCTAGTGTTAGTTTTCTGGTTAGGTTTAGGTTAGGGTTAGGCCTAGGGTTATCAATAGGTTTAGGGTTAGTTTTAGGGTAATGGGTAAGTTTAGAGCTAGGTTTAGGACTAGGGTTAAGTTTCAGATTAGGGCTAGTGTTAGGGGTATATTTAGGGATAGGTTTAGGTTTATGTTTAGGATAAGGGTTGGGCTTTGAGCTATGGTTAGTACTAATAAAGTGTTAGGTTAGGGTTAGAGTTATGTTAGTCCTAGGATTAGCTCTAGGTTTTGTGTTAGGTTTAGGCCTAGGGTTAGGGCTGTGGGTAATGTAAAAGTTAGAGTTATGATTAGGACTAGTTTGAGGGTTAGGATTTTGGCTAGGTCTAGTGTTAGGTTTAGATTTTTGGTTAGGGTCAGGTTTAGAGGTAGGTTTACTCTTAAAGGCAGGGTAAGTGTTTGGGTTTGAGTTAGAGTTAGGGTTACAGGTAGAATTAGAGCTAGGTTTAAGTCTAGGGTTATTTTTAGGTTAAGGGCGACTTTAAGGACTAGGGATAGGTTTTTGTTTAGGTCTAGGGCTAGAGTTAAGGCTAGATTTAAAATTTGGTTTAGGTCTAGGTCTAGTATTATGGTTTGGTCTAGGGTTAGGGCCAGCTTTAGACCAAGGGTTAGTTTTAGGGTGAAAATAATGGACAGCGTTAACTTTAGGGTTTGGAATAGGCTAAGAGCTAGAGTGAGGGTAGGGTTTGACTATTAATAGGGTTAGGGCTTTGATTAGCTTAAGGATTAGGGATAGGTCTAGGGTTACCATTAGGGTTAGGGTTTTGCTTTGGGTAAGGGATAGGCTTAGAGCTAGGTTTAGGGCTAGAGTTAGGGTTAGGCTTAGGGTTAAATCTAGGTTTAGGACTCAGATTAGGTATAATTTTTGTGTTAGGGTTAGGGCTTATGTAATGGAAATGGATAATGTAAGAACTAGGTTACAATTAGTGTTAGGGGTAGGGGTCGGTCTAGTGTTAGGGTTAGGTTTAATGTTAGGTAATATTTATAGCTAGGTTAGTATTAGGATATAATTCAGAGACAGTTTTAGTTTTAGGGTGAGGGTTAGGCCTCAAATAAGGGCTAAGATTTCTTTTAGGGTTCAGTTTTAGGAGAGGACGGTCTTTAGAGCTAGGGTGACTGTTAGGATATGAGTCAGCATCAGGGTTAGTGTTAAGGTTAGGATTATGACTCGAATTAAGGCTAGGGTTACTGTTAGAGTTCAGTTTAAGTTTAGGGTGGTGTTTAGACCTAGGGTGAGTGTTAGGATATGATTCGTGATTAGGGTTAGTTTAAGGTTTTTGTTAAGACTCGAATTAGGGCTAGGGTTAGGTCTCGGTGTAGTGTTAGAATTTGGTTTAAGTTAAGGTTCAAGATTAGGACTATTGCTCAGTTTTTTTTTTTTTTTTTTTGAGAGAGAGAGATTAGGGCTAGTGTTTGTTAGGTTTAGGCTTAGGGTTAGGTTAAGAGTTGGAGTTAGGGTTAGATCTAGGGTTAGGGTACAGGTTAGTTTTAGGGTAATGGATAGGTTTAGAGATTGTGACAGTGTTAGGATTAAGCCTAGGGTTATAATTAGTGTTAGGATTATGTTTAGGGTAATGGATAGGATTAGAGCTAAGGTTAGGGCTAGTGTTATGGTTAGGATTAGGGCTAGGGTTATTGTAGTGTATAGAATTAGAGCTATGGTTAGGGCTATGGTTAAGGATAGGATTAGGGCTAGGGTTAGGTTAGGGTTTGGGACAGGGCTAGGGTTATGTTTAAGGTCAAGGTTAGGCTTTGAGCAAGGGTTAGGTCTAAGGTGAAGGTTAGGGTTAGGGATAGGGCTATGGTTAGTTTAGGGTTACACTTAGGGCTAGGTTTAGGCCTAGGATTAGGGCTAGGTTTTGTGTTATTTTAGGCCTAGGGTTAGGGCCATGGGTGGTTAAGAGCTAGGGTTATGATTAGGGCTAGTTTTAGAGTTAGGGTTATGGCTTGGTGTAGTGTTAAGATTAGGTTTTGAGTTAGGGTGAGCTTTGGAGCTAGGTTTATGTTAGGGTCAGGGTCAGTGTCCAGGTTAGAGTGAGTGTTGGGGTTAGTGTCAGAATGAGGACAAGGTTTAGGTCTAGAAGTAGGATTAGTGTTTGGATTATGTTAAGGGTAATTGTTATGGCTAGGGCAAGGTTGTTGTTCAGGTGTCGGGCTAGAGTTATGGCTAGATTTAGGATTAGGCTTAGGTCTAGGACTAGTGTTAGGTTTAGGTTTAGGTATAGGATTACCAGTAGGACTAATGTTAGGTTTTGGGTTCGGGTTAGGGTCAGCTTTAGACCTACGGTTAGTGTTCGGATCAGTATGTTTCAGGGTTAGGATTAGGGTTTGGGTTATGAATAGAGCTAGAATGAGGGCTAGGGTTAGGACTAGTAATAGGGTTAGGATATGGGTTAGACTATGGTTTAGGGTTAGGACAAGAGTTAGCATTAGGTTTATGGTTTGGCTTAAGGTAACAAATAGGATAAGATCTAGGGTTAGGGATGGGTTAGGGACTGGCTTATGGCTAGGGTTAATGTTAGGTTTAAAGCTAGGGTTAGTGCTCAGATTAGGGCCAGGTTTTGGGTTATGTTATGGCTAGTATTATGGCTACAGCTAATGTATGAACTAGGGTTATGATTAGGGCCAGTTTTGGGGTAGTGTTGTGGCTAGGTCAAGTGTTAGGTTTAGGGTTAGTGTTAGCGTGATGTTTAGAGCTACAGTTAGTGTTAGGGTCAGGGTCAGTGTTCAGGTTAGAGTTAGCTTTAGGGTTAAAGCCAGAATTATCACTAGGGTTAGGTCTAGGAGTAGGGTTAGTGTTTGGGGTAGGTTAAGGTTTATTATTAGGGCTAGGGCTAGGTTTTTGTTTATGGTTAGGGCTAGAGATATGGCTAGATTTAGGATTAGGTTTGGGAATAGGTTTATTTCTAGTGCTAGTGTTAGGATTCAGTATACGGTTACAGTCAGGTTTATAACTATGGTTACCATTAGAGTCAGAATAAGTGCCAGGTTTGAGTTATGGTTAGAGCTAGATGAGGGCTAGGGTTAGGACTAGGGTTAGCATTAGGGTTAGGTTTGGCTTAGGGTAGTGGATAAGGTTAGAACTAGGGTTAGGTCTACATTTCTGGTAGGGTTAGGGGTAGTCTTAGGATTAGGTTTAGTGTTAAAGCTAGGGTTAGGTTTCCGATTAGGGCTAAATTTTTGTTAGAGTTAGGGCTAGGTTTAGAGTTACAGCCACTGTTTGCAGTAGAGTTATGATTTGGGCTAGTAATAAGATCACGGTTAGGACTAGGTCTAGTGTTAGGGTTAGGTTTAACATTAGGGTGATGTTTAGAGCTAGGGTTAGTATTAGGGTCAAAATTAAGGTCAGGGGTAGTGTTAGGGTTAAGGTTTGGACTCGAATTAGGGCTAGGGTTGGGGCTAGGTGTAGAGTTAGGTTTTGGTTTAGGTTAAGCTTTGAAGTTAGGGCTATCTCAGTTTTGTTTTAGGGCTAGGGCATGGTTAGGGTTAGTTTTAAGATTAGCATTAGGTTTAGGACTAGTATAGTAATCCTAACTCTAAATCTAACTCCAAACATAGACTAGCACTAGAAATAAACCTATTCCTAAACCTAACCCTAACACTAGTCTTAGGTTTAGAGTTAGACTTAGAGTTAGGATTAGATCTAGGGTAAGGTCTATGACTAAGGATATGGCTAGCATAAGTTCTAGGTTTATAGCTAGGATTAGGGTTATGATAAAAATAGGGTTAGAACTAGGGATAGGGTTAGGGCGAGAGTGAGAGTTAGTCTTAGGGCTATGCTTAGTATTTGGTTAGGTATAGAGTTTAATTAGGGCTAGGTTTATGTTTATGTTTAGGCCTATGGTTAGTTTTGGGCTTAGGTTTAGGTTTAATGTAAATATTGGGTTAGAGCTAGGTTAAGGGCTAGGACGAAGGTTAGAATTAGGGTTAGAGCTAGGGTTTCATTAGAGATATGATTAATGCTAGGTTAAGGGCTAGGATGAGGGCTAGGGTTTGTGTTAGGGATAGGGCTAGGATTAGTGTTAGGGCAAATGTTAGTTCTAGGGTTATGGTTAGGGATAGTTTTAGGGTTAGGTTTATGGTTATGTTTAGTGTAATGGTTAGATTTAGGGTAAGGGTAAAATTTAGAGCTAGGGGTATTATTATGGTCAGGGTCATGTTTAGCATTTTGTTTAGGTTAGGGTTTAGGGTTAGGGCTCAAATTAGCATTAGGATTTGGGTTAGGGTAATGATAGGGTTAGGTATAGGGATCAGGTTAGGTTTAGCATAATGGATAGGGTTACAGTTAGGCATAGGTTTAGATTTAGGCCTAGGGTTAGCATTAGTATTAGGGCTATGTTTAGGCTAATTGATTGGGTTAGAGCTAAGTTTTGGGCTAGGGTTATGGATAGGATTAAGGCTAGGGTTAGGGTTAGGGTTAGGGGTAAGGTTTGTGTTAAGGTTAGGGCTAGGATTACAGCTATAGCAAATGTCAGATCTATGGTTACATTAGGAATAGATTTAGGGTTAGGTTTATGGCTAGGTCTAGTATAAGGGTTAGATTTAGGGGTAGGGTCAGGGTTAGAGCTAGGAATATTGTTATGGGAAGGGTCAGAGTTAGGGTTTGACTTAGGTTAAGTTTAGAATTAGGGCTCAAATTTGCATTAGGTTTAGGGTTAGGGTAATGATAGGGATAGGTTTAGGGTTCAGGTTAGGCTTAGGTTAATGGATAAGGTTAGGGTTAGCAATAAGGTTAGGGTTAGGCCTAGGGTTATCATTAGGTTATGGTTATGGTTAGGGTAATGGATAGGGTTAGAGCTAGACATAAGGCTAGGTTTATGATTAGGATTCTGGCTAGGGTTAGCGTAAGGTTTACGGCTAGGTTTTGTGGCAGGGTTAGGTTTCAAACTAGGGTTAATTCTCAAATAAGGGCTAGGTTTTCGGTTTGGTTAGGGCTAGGGTTAGGGCTATGGCTAATGTATGAACTAGTATTACAATTAGTGCCAGTTTTAGGGTTAGGGTTATGGTGATGTTTAGAGCAAGGGTTATATTTAGGGTCAGTGTCAGAGTCAGGGTTAGTTTTAGTTTTATGTTTAGGTCTCGAATTAGGGCTAAAATTATTGCTAGGTGTAGAGTTAGGTTTTGGTTTTGGTTAAGGGTTATGGTTAGGGCTATGGCTCATTTTGTTTTAGGGCTAGGGCTAGGGTTAAGGCTAGATTTTGGATTAACGTCAGTGTTAGGGCTAGTGTTATAGTGAAGTTTAGGTTTAGGGTTAGGGTTAGATTTAGAGTCGGTTGATATAGAGTTAGGGCTTGTGCTAGGGTTAGGGTTATGGTAAGGAATATGGTAAGAACTTGTGATACATCTAGGGTGAGAATTAGAGTTATTCTTAGGAGTCGGCTTAGGGTGAGGGTTAGGGTTAGGGCTAAATTAGGGATAGGATTAGGACTAGGGTTAGTGTTAGGGTTAAGCCTAGAGGTTGGGCTAGGGTTAGGGTTAGGCCTGGGGATAGAATTAAGTTTAGAGGAATGGGTGGGGTTATAGCTAGGTTTAGGGCTAGGATGAGTGTTAGAATTAGGATTATGGCTAGGGTTATGGTTCAGTTTAGGATTAAGGCTAGGATTAGGGCTAGGATGAGGGGTCGGTTTTCTGATAGGGTTAGAGCTATGACTTGGTCTAGAAATAATATCAGGTCTAGGGTAATGGTAAAGGATAGTTTTAGGGTTGGGTTATGGCTAGGTCTAGTGTAAGGGTTAAGTTTTTTAAAAAGGTCAGCTTGAGAGCTAGAATTATTATTTGTGTCACGGTCAGTGTCAGGGTTAGCGTTTGGTTTACGTTAAGGATAAGGGGTTAGGGCTCGAATTAGCATTAGGGTTAGGTTTAGAGTCAAGGTAATGAAAGGGTTTACTTTAGGTTTCAGTTAAGTTTTAAGGTTATGGATGGGTTAGGTTTCAGCGATCGGGTTAGGGTTAGCATTAGGGTTAGGGTTATGTTTAGTGTAATGGATAGTTTTAGAGCTAGGGTTAGGGCTAGGTTATGGTTTGGATTAAGTCTAGGATTAGGATTAGGTTTAGGGATAGGGATAGGGTTTGGTTTAGGGTAAGTGTTAGGGTTAGGGTAAGTGTTAGTTTAGGGTTAAGGTTATGGTTAGGTTAGGATAAGGGTCAGTGATTGAGCTAGGGTTAGGGCTAGTGCAAGAGTTAGGATTAGGTTTTCTTCTAAGTTCAAGATTATGGTTATAGTTAGGTTTAGTGTTAGAGATAGGGTTTTAATTAGGGTTAGGGTTAGGTTTAGAGTAATGGATATGGTTAGAGCTAAACTTTGGGCTAGGGTTAAGTTTAGGATTAGGGCTAGGGTTAGGATTAGGATTTAGGATAGGTCTGGGGTTATGTTTAGTGTATGGGTTAGGCTTTGAGCTAGGGTTAGGTCTAAGAAGAGGCTAGGGTTAGAGTTAAGTTTAGGATTAGAGTAAGGTTAGGGTTAGGGCTAGGCTTAAGTTTATGCTTAGAACTAAGTTTAGGCCTAGGATTAGCTCTAGGTTTTGTGATAGGTTTAGGGCTATGGTTAGGACTATGGGTAATGTAAAAGCTAGGGTTATGTTTAGGGCTAGTTTTAGGTTTAGGGTTATGGCTAGTTCTAGTGTTAGGTCCAGGTTTTGGGTTAGTGTCAGGTTTAAAGCTAGTTTAAGTGTTAGGATCAGGGTCAGTGTTCAGGATAGGGTTAGGTTTAGGGTTAGAGCCAGAATTGGGACTAGGGTTAGGTCAAGGGATAGGGTAACTGTTTGGTTTAGGTTAAGGGTTATAGTTTTGGCTACTGCTAGGATTTTGTTTAGGTCTAGGTCTAGAGTTATAGCTATATTTAGGATTAGCTTTGGGTCTAGGACTAGTGTTAGGCTTAGGTATAAGTATAGGGTTACCAGTAGGTCTAGTGTTAGGTTTTCATTTAGGTTTAGGGTCAGGTCTAGGGTTATGTTTAAGAATAGTGTTAACTTTAGGTTTATGGCTAGGTCTAGTGGAAAGTTAGGTTTAGGGTAAAGTTCAGGTTTAGAGCTAGGTGTATTATTATGGTTAGTGTCAGGTGTAGGGTTTGGTTTAGGATAAGGTTCAGGGTTAGGGCTCAAATTAGCATTAGGGTTAGGGTTAAAGTAATGGATAGTGTTAGGTTTATGGTTCAGGTTAGGTTTAGAGTAATAGATAGGTTTAGTGTTAGTGATAAGATTAGGGTTAGGCCTAGGGTTATCACTTGGGTTAGATTTATGTTTAGTGTAAAGATAGGGTTAGTGCTAGTGTTACGGCTTGTGTTAACATTAGGATTTTGGCTACATTTAGAGATAGGCCTAGGGTTAGTGTTAGTGTTAGGTTTAGCAGAAGGGTTAGAGTTTGAGCTAGGTTTAGGGCTAGGGTGAGTGTTAGAGTTAGAGTCACTGCTACGGTTAGGGTTAGGGTTAGGGTTATGTCTTGGGTTAGATTTAAGTTTAGGGTTATGTTTAAAGTAATAGAGTTTGTGCTAGGATTTGTGCTATGATTACAGTTAGGATTAGGGCTAGGTTTAGGGTTAGTTTGAGGGTTAGAACTATTGTTCTAACTTAGGTCTAGGTTTAGGCCTAGGATTAGGGCTAGGTTGCGTGTGAGGTTTAGGGCTATATTTAGGTGTATGTGTAATGTAAAACCTAGGCTTATGGTTATGGATAGATTTAGGTTTTGTCTAGTGTTAAGATTCGTTTTTCAGTTAGGATAAGGTTTAGAGCTAGGGTTTGTGTTAGGGTAAGTGTCTAGGGTTATGGTTAGGGATAGATTTAGGGTTATGTTTATGGTTAGGTCTAGTGTAACAGTTAGATTTAGGGTAAGGGTCAAGTTTAGAGCTAGATGTATTATTAAGGTCAGAGTAGTTCTTACGGTTCAGTTTAGGATAAGGTTTAGGTTTAGGGCTTTAATAAGCCTTAGGGCTAGAGTTAGTGTTAGGGTAATGAATAGGCTTAGGATTAGGGTACAGGTTAGTTTTAGGGTAATGGATAAGTTTAGAGATTGTGATAGTGTTAGGTTTAAGCCTAGGGTTAGAATTAGGGTTAGGATTATGGTTAGGGTAATGGATAGGATTAGACCTAGGGTTAGGGCTAGGGTTATATATAGGATTAGGGCTAGGTATACGGTAGTGTATAGAATTAGAGTTTTGTTTAGTGCTATGGTTAAGGGTAGGATTAGGGCTAGGTTTAGGTTAGGGTTTGGGATAGGGTACGGTTATGTTTAGGGTAAAGGTTAACATTGAACTAGGGTTAGGTCTAAGGGGAAGGTTAGGGTTAGGGATAGGGCTACGGTTATTTTAGGGTTACACTTAGGGCTAGGTTTAGGCCTAGGATGAGGGCTAAGTTTTGTGATATTTTAGGCCTAGGATTAGGGCCATGGGTACTTAAGAGCTAGGGCTATGATTAGGGATACTTTTAGGGTTTGGGTTATGGATAGGTGTAGTTTTAGAATTAGGTTTTGAGTTAGGCTGTGCTTTGGAGCTAGGTCAGGTTCAGTGTTCATGTTAGAGTCAGTGTTGAGATTAGTGACAGAATTAGGACTAGGGTTAGGTCTAGAAGTAGAGTTAGTGTTTGGGTTATGTTAAGGGTGATTGTTAGGGCTAGGTCAAGGCTGTTTTTAGGTCTAGGGCTAGAGTTATGGCTAGATTTAGGATTAGGTTTAGGTTTAGGACTATTGTTATGCTTAGGTTTAATAATAGGATTACCGGTAGGGCTAATGTTAGGGTTCAGGTTCGGGTTAGGGTCAGGTTTATACCTACGGTTAGTGTTAGGGTCAGTATAAGTTTAGGTTAGGATTTTGGTTAGGCTATGGATTAGGGTTAGGACTAGGGTTAGCATTAGGTTTATGGTTTGGCTTAAGGTAGCAAATAGGATAATAGCTAGGGTTAGGAAAGTGTTAGGGATTGGCTTATGGCTAGGGTTAGTGTTAGGGTTAAAGCTAGGGTTAGTGCTCGGATTGGGGCCAGGTTTGGGGTTAGGTTAGGGCTAGTGTTAGGGCTACAGCTAATGTACGAACTAGGGTTATGATTAGGGCCAGTTTTGGGGTTAGTGTTATGGCTAGGTCAAGTGTTAGGGTTAGGGTTAGTGTTAGCATGATGTTTAGAGCTAGAGTTAGTGTTAGGGTCACGGTCAGTGTTCAGGTTAGAGTCAGCTTTAGAGTTAAAGCCAGAATTATCACTAGGGTTAGGTCTAATTGTAGGGTTAGTGTTTGGGTTAGGTTAAGGTTTATTATTAGGGCTAGGGCTAGGTTTTTGTTTACATCTAGGGCTAGAGATATGGCTACATTTAGAATTAGGTTTAGGTCTAGTGCTAGTTTTAGGGTTAAGTTTAGGAATAGATTTATTTCTAGTGCTAGTGTTAGGGTTCAGTATAGGGTAGGGTCAGGTTTAGACCTACAGTTACCAATAGAGTCAGAAAAAGTGTCAGGTTTGAGTTATGGTAAGAGCTAGAATGAGGGATAGGTTTAGGATTAATAATAGGATTAGGGTTAGGACTAGGGTTAGCATTAGGGTTAGGGTTGGCTTAGGGTAAGGGATAGGGTTAGACCTAGGGTTAGGGCTATATTTAGGGTAAGGTTAGGGCTAGTGTTAGGATTAGGTTTAGTGTTAATGCTAGGGTTATGTTTCAGATTAGGGCTAAATTTTGATTAGAGTTAGGGCTAGTTTTAGAGTTACAGCCAATGTTTGCAGTAGAGTTACGACTTGGGTTAGTTATAAACTTACGGTTAGGACTAGGTCTAGTTTTAGGGTTAGGTTTAATATTAGGGTGATGTTTAGAGCTAGGGTTAGTATTAGGGTAAAAATTAAGGTCAGGGGTAGTTTTAGGGTTAGGGTTTGGACTCGAATTAGGGCTAGGGTCAGGGCTAGGTGTAGAGTTGGGTTTTGGTTTAGGTTAAGCTTTAAAGTTAGGGCTATGGCTTGGTTTTGTTTTAGGGCTAGAACTATGGTTAGGGCTAGTTTTAAAATTAGCATTAGGTTTAGGACTAGTGTTTGGGTTAGGTTTAGTATTAGGTTTAGAGTTAGATTTAGAGTTAGGATTAGATCTACGGTTAGGCCTAGGGCTAAGGATATGGCTAGCATTAGTTCTAGGTTTATAACTAGGATTAGGGTTATGATAAATTAGGGTTAGAACTAGGGATAGGGCTAGGGAGAGAGTGAGAGTTAGTCTTAGGGCTAGACTTAGGGTTTGGTTAGGTATAGGGCTTAATTAGGGCTAGGAATAGGGCTAGGTTTATGCTTACATTTAGGCTTAGGGTTACTTTTGGGCTTAGGGTTATTTTTAGTGTAAATAATGTGGTTAGAGCTAGTTTTAAGTCTAGGACGAAGTTTAGAATTAGGGTTTCGTTAGAGTTATGATTAAGGCTAGGTTAAGGTCTAGGATGAGGGCTAGGTTTTGTGTTTTGGTTAGGGCTAGGATTAGTGTTAGGGCAAAAGTCAGTTCTAGGGTTACAGTTACGGATAGTTTTAGGGTTAGGTTTATGTTTATGTTTAGGGTAAGGGTTAAATTTAGAGCTAGGAATATTATTAGGGTCAGGGTCATGTTTAGGGTTTTGTTTAGGTTAGGGTTTAGGGTTAGGGCTCAAATTAGCATAAGGGTTTGTGTTAGGGTAATGATAGGGTTAGGTTTAGGGTTCAGGTTAGATTTAGTATAATGGATAGGGTTACATTTAGGCATTGAATTAGATTTAGGCCTAGGGATAGCATTAGAATTAGGGCTATGTTTCTGGTAATTGATAGGGTTAGAGCTAAATTTAGGGCTAAGGTTATGGATATGATTAGAGCTAGGTTTATGGTTAGGGTTTGGGTTAGGGCTTTGGTTTGTGTTAAGGTTAGAGCTAGGATTACTTATTGGGCAAATGTCAAGTCTATGGTTACATTAGGAATAATTTTAGCGTTAGATTTATGGCTAGGTCTAGTATAAGGTTTAGGTTTGGGATAGGGTCAGGGTTAGAACTAGGTATATTATTACTGGAAGGGTCAGAGTTAGGGTTTGGCTTACGTTAAGTTTAGGATTAGAGCTCAAATTAACATTAAGGTTAGGATTAGGGTAATGATAAGGTTAGGTTTAGGGTTCAGGTTACATTTAGTTTAATGAATAAGGTTTGGGTTAGCAATAAGTTTAGGGTTAGTTCTAGGGTTACCATTAGGGTTATGGTTATGGTTGGGGTAATGGATAGGGTTAGAGCTAGTGATAAGGCTAGGGTTATGGTTAGGAATCTGGCTAGGTTTAGGGTAAAGTTTAGGGCTAGGTTTAGGTTTTGATTTAAAACTAGGATTATGTTTTAAATAAGGGATAGGTTTTGGGTGTGGTTAGGGCTAGGGTTATGGCTATGGCTAAGTGTAACTAGTGTTACAATTAGTGGCAGTATTAGGGTTAGGGTTAGGGTGATGTTTAGAGCAAGGGTTATATTTAGGGTCAGAGTCAGGGTTAATTTTAGTGTTAAGTTTAGGACTCAAATTAGGGCTAAAGTTAGTGCTATTTTTATGGTTAGGTTATGGTTTAGGTTAAGGGTTATGGTTAGGCTATGACTCAGTTTTGTTATAGGGCTAGGGCTAGGGTTAAGTCTAGATTTTGGATTAGCATCAGGGTTTGGGCTAGTGTTAGAGTGAAGTTTAGGCTTAGGGTTAGGGTTAGATTTAGAGTTAGGGTTTATCTAGGGTTGGACTCATGCTATTGTTAGGGCTAGAGTTAGGGTTATGGTAAGGAATATGGTTAGAACTAGGGATACGTCTAGGGTGAGAATTAGAGTTATTCTTAGGAGTAGGCTTAGGGCTAAATTAGGGCTAGGATTAGTACTAGGGTATGTGTTAGGGTTAAGCCTAGGGGTTGGGCTAGTGTTAGGGTTAGCACTGGGTTTAGGGTTAAGTTTAGGCGAATTGGTGCAGTTATAGCTAGGTCTAGGGCTAGAGTGGGGGTTAGAATTAGGATTAGGCATAGGGTTTTGGTTCAGTTTAGGATTAAGGCTAGATTAGGGGTAGGATGAGGGGTAGGTTTCTGATAGGGTTAGGACTAGGTCTCGGGCTAGAGATAATATCAGGTCTAGGGTTACGGTTATGGATATTTTTAGGGTTAGGTTATGGCTAGGTCTAGTGTTAGGGTTAGGTTTATGTTAAAGGTCAGCTTTAGAGCTAGAAATATTATTTGTGTCACGGTTAGGGTCAGGGTTGGTGTTTGGTTTATGTTAAAGAGTCAGGGTTAGGGTTTACAGGTAGAATGAGTGCTAGGGTTAAGATTAGTAATATGGTTAGATTTGAAGTTTGGCTAAGGATTATGGTTAGGACCAGGGTTAGCATTTGTGTTAGGGTTTGGCTTAGGGTAAGGGATAGGGTTAGAGCTAGGGTTAGGTATAGGGTTAGGGTTAGGTTTAGGGCTAGGGTTAAGGTTAAGATTAGAATTAAAGCTAAGTTTAGGGCTCAATCCAGTGTAGGATTTGTGTAAGGGTTAATGCTAGGGTTAGGACAATGACTAATGTACAAATTAGGGTTACAATTAAGGCTAGTTTTAGGGTTACAGTTAAGGCTAGGTCTATTGTTATGGTTAATTTAAGTTAGTGTGATGATTAGAGCTAGGATTAGCATTAGGATCAGTGTCAGGGTCAGAGTAATTTTTATAATTATGGTTAGGGCTAGGTGTAAGGTTTCTGTTTGGTTTAGGTTAAGGGTTTCGGTTAGGGATATGGCTTGGTTTTCTATTATGGCTAGGGCCAGGGCTAGAGCAAGTTTTAGGATTAGCATTATGGTTAGGTGTAGTGTTAGGATTTGCTTGGGATTATGATTACTGTTAAATTTAGAGTTAGGTTTAGATTTAGAGTTAGGTTTATCTAGAATTAGGATAGGGCTAAGGATAGAACTAGGGCTAGGGCTATTTTAAGAGTTATAGTTATGTTTAGGGCTAGAGTTAGTGTTAGGATAAGATTAAATTAGTCTATGATTAGCGATAGGCTTAGTGTTAGTATTAGGCCTAGGGTTAGGTCAGGGGTTAAGGTTAGGTTTACGGTTATGGTTATGTTTATGGTAAGGGATGGGGTTATATGTAGGTTTAGGGCTAGGATGAGGGTTAGAATTAAGTTTAGGGCTCGTTATGGTTCGGATTAAGATTAAGGCTAGGTTTAGGGCAAAGAATATGGTTAGGGCTAGTTTCAGGTCTAGGGTTACAGGTAAATATAGTTTATGTTTAGTTTTATGGCTATGCCTTGTGTAAGCCTTAGATTTAGGGTTAGGGTCAAGTTTAGAGCTAAGGGTATTATTAGAGTCATGGTCACGATTAGTGTTTTGGATAGGTTAAGTTTGAAAGTTAGGACTCAAATTAGCATTAAGGTTAGGATCAGCCTAATGATATGGTTAGGTTTAGGTTTCAGGTTAGATTTAGGGTAATGGATCGGGTGAAGATTAGGGATAGTGTTAGGTTTAGGCCTAGGGTTAGCATTAGAGTTAGGGTTATGGTTACAGTAACGGAGAGGGTTAGAGCTAGGGTTACAGCTAGGCTTATGGTTACAATTAGTGGTAGGGTTAGAGTTAGGTTTAGAGTTAAAGCTAGGGTTAGGTCTCAGAATAGGGCTAGGATTTGGGTTAAGTTAGGGCTAGGGTATGGGTTACAGCTAATGTAAGTACTATAGTTATGATTAGGGCTAATTTTAAAAGGCGAAAGATTTATACGATCTGAAGAGAAACCAGAGTAGGGCTAATTTTAATATTAGGGGTTAGGACTTAGTCTAGTGTTAGGTTTAGGTTTAGGGTTAGGATGATGTTTAGACCTAGGGTTAGTGTTAAGTTCAGAGTGAAGGTGAGGGTTAGTTTTAGGGTTCAGCTTAAAACTCAAATTATTGCTAGGGTTAGGGCTAGTTGTAGGATTATGGCTTGGTATAAATTAAGAATTAGGTTTAGATCTATGGCTTGGTTTTGTTTTAGAGCTAGGGCTAAGGTTAGAGCTAGTTTTAGGATTAGACTTAGGGTTAGCGCTATGGTTAGTTTTAGGCTTAAGCTTATTGTTAGGGTTAGATTCAGTGTCAGGGTTACATCTAGGGTTATGTCCAGGGATATGAATAAGGCTAGGGTTAAATCTAAGGTTCAGACTAGGATTAGGTTTCCAGTAAAATATAGGGTTAGAACTAGAATTAGGGCTAGGGTGAGAATTAGAGTTAGTCTTTGGGCTAGGGTTAGGTTTAGGGTTAGGGATAGGGCCATATTAGGGCTAAGATTGGGGTTAGGTTTAGTGTTAGGGTTAGGTCTAGGGTTAGGGTTAGGGTTATAATAAGGCTATGTTTAAGGCTAGGGTAAGGACTAGAGTTTGTGCTAGGGTTAGGGCTAGGATTATGGCTAGGGCTAAAGTCAGGTCTAGGGTTATGGTTAGGGATCATTTTATGGTTAGGTTTATGGCTACAACTAGTGTAAATGTTAGGTATAGGGTAATAGTCAGGTTTAGAGCTAGGGGAATTACTAATGTCAGGGTCAGTGTTGGGCTTTGGTTTACGTTTGAGTTTAGGGTTAGGGCTCAAATTAGCATTGGGTTTAGCATTAGGGCAATGATAAGGTTAGGTTTAGGGCTCAGGTTAGGTTTAGGGTAATTGACAGTTTGGAGGATAGTGATAGGGTTAGGGTTAGGCCTAGGGTCACATTAGCGAAAGGGTAATGTTTAGGGTAATGGGTACAGTTAGAGTTAAGTTTATGGTTAGGATTATGGTTAGGATTACGTCTTGAGTTAGGGTTAGGGTGAGGGTTAGAACTAGGGTCAGGTTTAGAGTTGTTTAGCGTAAGGGTTAGGTTCTGAGCTATGGTTAGGGCTAGGCTAGGAGTTAGCTTCAGGATTAGGTCTAGGAATAGGATGACCATAGGTTTTGCGTTATTTTTAGGGTTAGAGTTAGATGTAGGATTAGTGGTAGGGTCAGTATAAGGTTCAGGGTTAGGGTTAGAATTTGGGATAGGGTTAGAGCTAGAATGAGAGCTAGTGTTATGGCTACTAATAAAGTTAGGGTTTTGGTTAGCCTAAGGATTAGGTCTAGGGTTACCCTTAGATTTTGGGGTTTGCTAAGTGTAAGGGATTGGTTTAGAGATAGGTTTAAGGCTCTGGTTAGGATTAAAGTTAGGGTTAAATCTAGGATTAGGGCTAGTGTTTGGGTTAGGGATAGGATTCGGGCCATGGCTAATGTAAGAACTAGTGCTAAAATTAGGTTAGTTTTAGTGTTATGGTTAGGTTTAGTCTTAGGTTTAGGTTTAAGTTTAGCATGATGTTTATAGCTAGGGTTTGTGTTAGGATAAGATTCAGGGTTTGTTTTAGGGTTAGGGATAGGACTCAAATTATTTTTAGGATTATTCTTATCATACAGTTTAAGGTGAGGGTGAGGGTGGTGTTTAGAGCTAGGTTGAGGGTTAGGATATGAGTCAGGGTCAGTGTTAGTTTTAAAGTTAGTGTTAGAACTGGAATTAGGGCTAGGAATAGGTCTAGGTTTAGTGTTAGGGTTTGGTTTAAGTTGATGTTTAGGATTAGGACTATTGCTTGGTTTTGGTTTAGTCCTATGGTTAGGTTTAGAGATAGTGTAAGTGTTAAGCTTAGGCTTAGGTTTAGGGTTAGATTTGGAGTTAGGGTGAGATCTAGGGTTAGGGCTGGGACCAAGGATAGGGAAAGCGTTAGGGCAAGGGATAGGGTTATTGCAAAGGATAGGTTTAGAACTAGAGATATGTATAGTACGAGAGTTAGAGTGATTCTTAGGGCTAGGTTTAGTGTTAGGATTAGTGATAGGGCTAAAATAGTGCTAAGATTAGGGCTAGGTTTATTGTTTGGGTTAAGCCTAGAGTTAGGGTTAGGGTTAGGTTTAAGTTTAGGGTAAGAGATGGCATTATATCTAGGTATAGAGTTAGGGTGAGGGTTACAATTTGGGTTTGGGGTACGGTTATGGTTAGGGTTATGATTAAAGCTAGGTTTAGGGCTATGATGAGGGGTAGGATTTCTTTTAGGTTTTGTACTAGGATTAGGGCTAGGGCTAATTTCAGGCCCAGAATTATGGTAAAAGATAGTTTTAGGGTTAGTATTATGGCTACATCCAGGATAAGGGTTAGGTGTAGGGTTATCTTCAAGTTTAGAGATAGGGGTTTTATTAAGGTCAAGGTCAGGGTTAGCGTTTTGGATAGGTTAAGGTTTAAAGTTAGGGCTTGAATTAGTGTTAGTGTTAGGGTTAGGGTAATGATAGGTTTAGGTTTAGGTTCAGATTAGGTTCAGGGTAATAGATTGTGTTAAGATTAGGGATAGGTTTAGGTTCATGCCTAGGGTTAGCATTAGGGTTATGGTTTTGGTTATCATAGTGGTTAGAGTTAGAGATTGGTTTAGGGCTAGGCTTATGGTTACGAATAGTGCTAGGGTTAAAGCTAGGATTAGGACTTGTTTTTTCTGTTAAATTAGGGATAGGGTTAAAGTTAGGATTAACGTAAGTACTAGAGTGATGTTTAGGGCTAGTTTTAGGGTTTTAGGGCTAGAGTTCATGTTAGGGTTTGGTTTAGGGTTAGGGTGATGTTTAGACTTAGTAGTGTTTAAGATCAGTGTCAGGTTCAGGGTTAGTTTAAGGGTTTGGCTTACAACTAATATTAGGGCTAGGGTTAGGGCTAGGGTTTAAGGTTTGGTTTTGGTTTAGGTTAAGGGTTAATGTTATAGCTATAGCTAGGTTTTGTTTTAGAGCTAGGGCTATGTTTAGGGCTAGTTTTATGATTGGTATTATGGGATGGGCTAGTGTTAGGGTTTGGCTTAATCTTCCGGTTAGGGCTCAATTTAGAGTTAGGTTTTGTCTAAAGTTAGTGCTAGGGCAAAGGATAAGGCAAGGGTTAGGGCTAGGGTTAGGGTTACAGTAAGGGATAGGGTAGGAACGAGTCAAAGGTCTAATGTGAGAGTTAGAGTTAGTCTTAGGACTAGTGTTAGGGATAGGGCTAAATTAGGGCTAAGATTACGGCTAGGGTTAGTGTCAGAGTTAGGCCTAGATTTGGGTTAGGATTCTAATTAAGGCTATGTTTAGGGCTAGGATAAAGGCTAGGGTTTGTGTTAGGGTTAGGGCTAGAATTATGACTGGGACAAATGTCAGGTCTCGGGTTACAGTTAAGGATAGTTTTAGGGAAGATTTACGACTAGGTCTATTGTAAAGGTTAGGTATAGGACAAGAGTCAGGTTTAGAGCTAGGGGAAATATTAGGGCCAGGGTCAGTGTTAGGGCTTGGTTTAGGTTTGCATTTAGGGTTATGGCTGAAATTAGAGTTAGGGTTAGGGTTAGGGTAAAGATAGGGTTAGGTTTAGGGTTCAGGTTATGTTTAGGGTAATTGATAGTTTTGGAGATAGTGATAGGGTTAGGGTTCATCTTACGGTTAGCATTAGGATAAGGGTTATGTTTAGGGTAATGGATACAGTTAGACTTAAGGTTAGGGCTAGGGTTTTGGTTAGGATTATGTCTTGGGATAGGGTTAGGGTGAGGGTTAGGATTAAGTCTAGGTTTACGACTCTGATTAGGGTTTGTGTTAGGGCTAGGGCTAGGATTAAGGCTAGGACTAATGTCAGCTCTAGAATTACAGTTAATGGTATTTCTAGGGTTTGGTTATGAATAGGTCTACTCTAAGGTTTAGGTTTAGGGTAAAGGTCAGGTTTACAGCTAAGTGTATTATTACGGTCTGGGCCAGGATTAGGGATTGGTTTTGGTTAAGGTTTGGGTTTAAGGCTCAAATTAGCATTAGGTTTAGAGTAATGGATATGGTTAGGTTTAGGGTTCAGATTATGTTTATGTTTTTGAGTAGCCTTAGGAATAGCTATACAGTTAGGTTTAGTCCTATTGTTAGCATTTGGGTTAGGCTTAAGTTTAGGGTAAAAGATAGGATTACAGCTAGGGTTAGGGCTACATTTATGGTTAGAATTAGGGCTAGTGTTACTGTTAGGGTTAGGGTTATGGTTAGGCCTAGTGTTGGGGTTAGGTTTAGGCTAAGTGTTATGGTTGGAGCTAGATTTAGGGCCAGGGTGAGGGTTAAGGTTAGAGCAGGTCTAGGATAAATGTTAGGGTTAAGGCTACATTTAGCATTAGGATTAGGGTTAGAGTTATGGTAATGGATAGAGTCAGAGCTAGGGTTAGGGCAATGGTTACAGTTAAAATTGGGGTTAAAATTAGGGTTAGGGATAGGGCTATGTTAATGTTTAGGCTTAAGATTAGGGCTCAGTTTAGAGGTAATGTTAGGGTTAGAGTTACTTTATTCAAATTTCTTTGATACAATCCAGGATTCATCTTTAACTAACCTTACTCTGTTTCCCAAGTTTAGGCCTTCAGGTTCAACGGTTTGGTGTCCAGAACTGTTAATATTTTCATTTTCCTTCATTTTGACCTATACAAGGAAATGTAAATGTACCTGGAAATCAAACAGGGTTTATATTACCTGCTTGAAACTACACACACACCCTCAATTCTTTGTGGAGACACTGTGGCAATTTACTTCTGAATGTAGGCCTAAGCTGAAGCATGCAAAAACAACTTTATCCAAGAGCTCTTTAGGAAAAAGCAGGGAATATGCATGCATGCCCATAATTATTTTGTCTGAGTAGGATTCATTATTTAGCTTGCCCCAAAAAGTTCTTCATGTGTGTGACTTCTACGATCAATGGTTCTCTAATCAGGTTAGAGTTAGTGTTAGGTTTAGGGTTAGGGCTAGGGTTAGATGTAGTGTTAGTGTGGGAGTAAGTTTTGTACAAATTTCATTAATACTTGGAAGGAGTCATCTTTTACCTAGCCTTAATATGCTCCTCAGGCTTGGGCCTTCCCATTTTAATGGTTCTCTAACAGGGACACTCTGTATTTTAAGGTTTCACTTCATATTAACCTATATAGGTAAATGAAAATGGAGGTTGAAATCAAACCTGGTTGGTGCTAGCTGCTTGAAATTTCAAACACTAAATCAGTTCTCTGTGGGAACTCTCTGGTTTGTTCCTTCTGAAAGTAGCCCTAAGATGAAGATGGCAAAAACAAGTTTATACGAGAGCCCTTTAGCAGAAAACAGAGAAATATGCATGAAATGAAATACCACCTCAATTATTTGGTCATATTTCTTTGATACTGCATAGGATTCATCTGATATAAGCTAGGATCAACAGGTTTTCAAACAGGTTAGGGTTTGTGTTAAGGATAGTGTTAAGGCTAGTGTTAGAGCTAGTATTAGGAATAGAGTTAGTTTTGTTCAAATTTCTTTGATACTGTGCAGGAGTCATTTTTCTCCTATCCTTACTATACTCCACATGTTTGGGCTTCCTAGGTTCAATGGTTCACTGTAAGAAACAGTTTGTATTTTAAAGTTTCAGTTCATTTTGTCCTATAAATGTAAATGAAAATGGACCTGGAAATCAAACAGTTTTGTGCTAGCTGCTTGAAACTTCACACTCCATCAATTCTCTGTGAGCAATCTCTGGTTTGTTCTTGTGACAGTAGGCCTATGCTGAAGCATGTAGAAACAACTTTATTCAAGAGTCCTTTAGGATATAACAGGGAAATATACGTATACTGATATACTCCATCAATTTTTGGACAAATTTCTTTGATACTGTGCAGCATTCATCATTTATCTTTTCCCACTAGGAGACCGAAGTTTGGAAATTCTATGGTCAAAGGTTTCATAAAAAGTTAAGGTTAGGGGAAGAGCTAGGGTTACAGCTAGTGTAAGGGTTATAGTTAGTTTTATTCAAAATTCTTTGATACTTTGCAGGATTTATCTTTTAGCTAGATTTACTCTGTTGCACAGGTTTAGGCCTTCTCCATTCACAGGTTTGCTGTCAGGAACATTTTGTATTTTAAGATTTCAATTCATTTTGACCTATACGGGGTAGTTAATGGAGTTGAAAATCAAACAGGGTTTGTGCTAGATGCTTGAAACTTCACACACTCCATCAGTTCTCTGTAGGGACTCTGGTATGTTCCTTGTAATAGTAGGCCTATGCTTAAGCATGCAAAAACAACTTAATCTGAGAGCCCTTTAGGAGAAAACAGGAAAATATACATGTACTGAAATACCTCCCATATTTATTTGGTCAGATTTGTTTGATGTTGCGTAGGATTCATCACTTAGCTTGCCCCACAAGGCTCCCCAAGGGCGGGAATTCTAGGATCAATGGTTCTCTAATCAGGTTAGGGTTAATGTTAGGTTTAGGGTAATGGCTAGGGGTAGGGTTAGAGGTAATGTTAGGGTGAGAGATAGTTCTGTTCAAATTTCTTTGATACTGGGCAAGAGTCATCTTTTATCTAGCCTTAGTATGTTTCCAAGGTATGTTCTTCTCAATTTAAAGGTTCACTATCATGAACACTTTGTATTTTAAGGTTTCACTTCATTTTGACACCTATGGGTAAATGGAAATGGATGTGGAAATCAAACAGGCAGCTCTTCCCCTAATACTATCCATAAAATTAACACTAACCCTAACCATAAACCTGACTCTAACCCTAAACTTCACCCTAACACAAACCCTAACACTAAACCTAACACTAACCATAATACTAACTCTAACCCTAACACTAACCCGAACCCTAAGCCTAACACTAACTCTATCTGTAACCATAACCCTCACCCCAACACTTACCCCAATCCTAACCCTAACCCTAAACCTAAACCTAACACCAATCCTAACCTAACACTGACCCTAACATGAACCTTAACTGGATCCCTAACACTAACACTAATTCTAACCCTTACCTAACACTAAACCTAACCTCAACCCTAACCCTATCACTAACACTAACCCTAAACATAACCCTAAACCTATCACTAATTCTAACCCTAACCCTAACCTGAACACTAACACTAACCCTAACCCTAACACTAACCTAACAGGAACACCAACCCTAATCTTAAAAATTAACCTAAACTTAACACTAACCCTAAAACTAACACTTACCCTATTAATAAACATATCCTTAACACTAAACCTAACACTAAAACTAAACCTAACCATAATCCTAACCATAACAGTAACCCTAACCCTAAGACTAACACTAAACCTATCCCTAAAGCTAACATTATAAATAAAACTAACACTAACTTTAACCCAAGCACTAAAACTTACCCTAACCCTAAACCTTACCCTTACCCTAACACTAACACTCACCTTAACCCTAACCGTAACAGGAACCCTAACCCTAATCCTAACACTAACCCTAACCCTATTTCTAACCGTAACACTAACCTTAAACCTAACCCTTAATATAACTCTAACAATAACCCCAACACTAACAATAACCCTAACTCTAAACCTAAACCTAACAAAAACAATAACCCTAAACCTAAACCTAACCCTAATCCAAACTGTATCCCTGACCCTAATATTAACCCTACACCAAAACAAAACCTAACACCAAGCATAAAACTTACCCTAACCTAACCCTAACCCTAACCTAACCCAAACCTAAACACTAAACCTAACCTTAAAACTTAACCTAATCCTAACTTTAAACTTTAACCTAAACCTATTCCTAACTCAAGACCTAAACCTATCTCTATCACTAACCCTAACACTAACCCTTAACCGTAAAACTTACCCTAACCCTAACCCTAAACCTAATGCTAACCCTAACACTAACACTAACCCTAACCCTTACCCTACACCTAACAGTAACCCTAACCCTAACTCTAAGCCTAATTCAAACCCTAACACAAACCATAACCCTAAAGCTAACCCAACCCTAACGCTTACATTACCGAATTCTAACCCTAACTCTAACACTAACCATGAAACTAAAGCAAAAACTAACCCTAACCCTAACACAAACCCTAATTTTAACCCTCATCCTAACTGTAGCACTAATCCTAAACCTATCCCTAAACCTAACACTATACCTAACACTAACAGTAACCCTAATACTATCACTAACCCTAAACCTATTCCTAAATGTAACACTATACCTAACACTACCATAAACCTAATATTAACACTAACCCTAACGCTAAACCTAACCCTATCCGTATCGCTAAAACTAACACTAACAGGAACCCTAACCCTAATCTTAACAATAACCTTAACCCTAACCCTATTACTAATACTAACCCTAACCCTAACCCTAACACTAACCCTAAACCTAATCTTAACCTTAACCTTAACACTAACCCTAACCATAAACCTAACACGAAACGCAATCAGAACACTAAACCTAACCCTATCACTTACCTAACCCTAACGCTAAACCTACACTAACCCTAACTTTAAGACTAACCATAAACCTAAACCTAAAAATAAACTTAACTCTAACACTAATCCTAACCCTAACACTAAAAATGTCTCTAACCAAAATTCTAACCCTAAAACTAACACAAACTGTAAATCTAGCCCTAACCCTAACACTAAACCTAAAGCTAACCCTAACTCCAACACGAACCCTAACCCTAACACTAACCCAAACACAAACCCTAACTCGAACATGAACCCAAACCCTAAACCTAAGCGTAACTCTAATCCTATCCCTAACCTAAGACAAACCCTAACCATAACACTTACCCTAAAGTAATCCTAACCCTAACCTAACCCTAACTCTAACACAAACACTAACCCTAATTCTAACCATTACTCTATCACTAACCCTAAGCCTAACCCTAACCCTAAAACTAATGCTAACGCTAATCCTCATCCTAACCCTAACCGTAACCCTAACCCTAACCCTAACACTAACTTTAACCTTAACCCTAACCATTACCCCCTAATACTAACCCTAACTACAAACTTAAACCTAACCCTAACTGTAACCCTAAACCTAACCCTAACCCTTACACAAACCTAAACCTAATCTTAACACTAACCATAGCCCTAAATTTAACCCTCACCCTATACCTAACACTAACCCGAACCCTAACCCTAACCCTAATACTAACCCTAAAACTCACCCTAATTCTAACCCCAATCCCTACACTAAATCTAAACTTAATACTAACCCTAACAAAAGCATTATTTTAACTCTAAACTTAACCATAACCCTAAACTAAATATAACACTAACCCTAAATATATTCCTAACAAGAGCCCTAACCTAACCTTAACTGTAACTTTAACACAAACTCTAAACCTAACCCTAAACTTAACCATAACCTGAATCTTAACAGTAGCTGTCATCATAACCCTAAACATAACACTCACCCTAACATTAACCTTAACAATAACCCTATCCCTAACACTACGTCTATCACAAACCGTAAACCTAAACCTAACACTTACCCTAACGCTAACCCTCACCCTAAAAATAACCCTAAACCTAAACCTAACCCTAACCCTAACATTAACCCTAACACTAACCTTAACAATATCTCTAACACTACCACAAACTTTAACACAAATTCTAACCTTAAACCCAAACTGAACCCTAACCCTATCACTAATACTAAACATAAATATAACTCTAAACCTATCACTACCCCTAACCCTAACCCTAACCCTAATACTAACATTAACCCTAACCCTAACCTAAAAATAACACTAACCCTAACCCTGAAACTAACCCTTATCCTAACACTAAACCTATCCCTAAATCTAACCCTTACACTGACGCTAAAACTAACACTAACCCTAAATGTAACATTAACCCTGAACCTCAGCCTAACACTAACCCTAAATATATCCCTAATCCTAAGACTATCCATAACCCTAACCCTAAATTTAACTTAAACACTCAAACTAACGCTATCCATAAACCTAATTCTAACCCTAAACCTAACACTCACCATAACTCTAACCCTAACAATAACCCTAAACTTAACCCTAACACTAACAGTAACACTATCCCTAACCCTAACACTAACTATAACACTTTACCTAACACTAAACCTAACCCTAATCTGAACTGTAACCCTAACCCAAATACTAACACTAAACCTAAAACAAACTCTAACATTAAGCCTAAAACTAAGCCTAACTTAACCCTAACCCTCACCCTCACCATAACCCTAACCAAAACACTAACACTAAACCTAACCTGAAACCTAAACCTAACTCTAACCCTCAACCTTACCCTAACCTTAACCCTAACTTGAGCACTAACACTATCCCTAATCCTAACCTTAACACTAACAGTAACACTAACCCTAACCCTAACAGTAACGCTAAAACTTACCCTAACCCTAACCCTAACCCTTACGTAACCCTAACACTAATTCTAAACCTTACCCTAACTTTAACTCTAAAACTAACCCCAAATCTAACCCTAATCCTAAACCTAACTTTAACCTTAACCCTAATCCTAACACAAAACTTAACCCAAACCATAACCCTAAACCTAACCTAACCCTAACCCTAACCCTTACCTAACCCTAAATCTAACCCTAACACTAAACCTAACCCTAACTCTAAACCTAACCCTAACTCTAACTCTAACACTAACTGTAACACTAAATGTAACCCTAACCCTAAACCTAACACTAACCCAAAACATATCCCTAAACCTAACACTATACCTAAACCTAACCATAACACTACCATTAACTTTAACACTAAACCTAAACCTAACACTAAAGCTAACCCTAACCCTAACACGAACCCTAACACTAATCCTAATACTAAACCTAACCCTCACACTAACCGTAAACCTAATCCTAAGGCTAACCCTAACAATAACCCAAAAAGTAAACCTAACATGAAACCTAACTCAAATGCTAAACATAATTCTCTAACTAACTTAACCTTATCCCTAAACCTACACTAACCCTAACACTAAGACTAACCCTAACACTAAAACTAACCATAACCCTAACACTAACACTAACCCTGTCACTAACACTAACCCTAAATCTAAACTTAATAATAATCCTAACCCTAACACTAACACTAACATTAAACCTAACCCTAATCCTAAATGAAAGACTAACCCTAACACTAACCATAACACTAACCCAAACCCTAATACTAACACTAAACTAAGCCCAATCTTAACAGAAACCCTAAACCTAAACCTGAACCTAACACAAACCCTAACGCTAACCCTAACACTAACCATAACTATAATTCTAACACTAACTCTAAAACTAAAATTAAACCTAACCAGAACCCTAACCCTAACCCTAACCCTTACACTAACACTAAAACTAACCATAACACTAACCCTATCACCAACCTTAAACCTAACCCTAACCCTAACCACAACACTAAACCTAAACCTAATCCTAACCTAACCCTATCCCTAAAACTATCCCTAATCTTAACACTATCCCGATCCCTAACACTAACACTAACCCTAACACTAAACCTAACCTAAATGTAAACATAATCTTTACACGAACCCTAAACCTAACTCTGCCAACAACCCTACACCTAAGCCAAATTCTAACCTTAACTATAACACTAACCCTAAAACTAACCATTACACTAATCCTACCCGAAACACCAACCCTAACCTTACTCTTAACCCTAAATTTAACCTTAAACCTAACCCTAACTTTAACCCTGACTCTAACCCTAAAATTAACACTAACCCTCACCCTAACCCTAATCCTAACCCTCAACCTAACCTCAATCTGAATGGTAATACTAACCCTAAACCTCACCCTATCAGTAACCCTAACCCTGAATTTAACACTAAACCTAACACTAACGCTAACTGAAACATTAAACTTAAGCCTAACCCTAACAGTAAGACTAACCCTAAACCTAACCCTAACCCTAAACCTAACAGTAACCCTACAATATCCCTAACATGAACCCTAAACTTAACACTAACTGTAACGCTAACATGAACCCTAATCCTAACCCTAAAACTAACACTAACCATAAACCTAACCATAACCCCAAAAACTAAATCTAAACCTAACCCTAACATTAACACTAACCCTAAGACTAGCCCTAACCCTAAGCCTAACACTTTCACTAACCCTAAACCGAACTTTAACCCTAGCCATAACAGTAACACTAACCCTAATATTAACCCTAACCCTAACCCTAAATCTGTCCCTAACATTAAGACTATCATTAACCCGAACCCTTACTCTATCCCTAACACTAACCCTAGCACTAATCCTAACACTAACTCTAACCCTAATCCAAACTGTAAGCCTAAGTCTACAACTAACCCTAAAACAAAACCTATACCTAACCCTAACATTAACCTTAACACTTACCCTAACACAAACCATACCACTAACCCTAACACTAACATTAAATTTAACCTTAACCCTAAGCCTAACACTAACCCTAACCCTATCCCCATCCCTAACCCTAAAACTAATCCTAAACATATCCCTAACCCTAACTCTATCCCTAAACCTAAAACTAACACTAACCCCAACCCTTACAATAAGCCTAAACCTAACCCTAACTCTAACACTAACCCCAACCCTAACCCTAACACTCACATGAACCCTAATCCTAACACTAACCCTAAACCTCACATTAATTGTAACACTAACCCTAACACTTACTGTAAACCTAACGCTAACACTAAGCCAAAACCTAACTCTAACACTAACCCAAACACTAATCTTAACCTAACCCTAATTCTAACTGTAACCCTAACCCTAATCCTAACCATATACCTACAACTAACCCTAAAACTTACCCTATCTGAAACTCTAACACGAACCCTAAACCTAACACTAACTGTAACCCTAACACTAACCTACACTCTAACCCTAACCCTAACACAAACCGTAACCCGAACGCTAACACTAACACAAATCCTAACCAAACCCTAACCCTAACCCTAACCTTATTTTAACCCTAATCCTTACCTAACCTTAACCCTTACACTAACACTAAGATTAACCCTGAACCTAAACCTAACACTAACCCTAATCCCAATCCTAAGCCTATAACTAACTGTAACACTAACCCTAACCCTAAACCGCACACTATGCCTAACCCTAACTGTAACCCTATGTCTAATGCTGAATCTAACTCTAATCTTAACCATAACCCTAACAATAACCTTATCCCTAACCCTGTCACAAACACTAACCTAATCTTAACAGTAACCCTAATATTAACCCTAAACCCAACCCTAACACTAACTCTAACCCTAACACTAACCCTAATACTAACCCTAACACTAAACCTAACACTAACCCTAAACCTAAGCATAACCCTATCCTTAACACTAAACCTAAAACTAACCCTAAGCCTAACCCTAACCATAGCACTAAACCTAACCCTAATCTTAACCCTAACACTAACAAAAACCCTAAAGCTTCTTGTAACTGTAACCATAACCTGAATATTAAACTTAACCCTAAACCTAACCATAAACCTAACACTAACCATAACATTAAACTTAATCATAACCATAACCCAAACAAAAAAACTAACCCTAAACCTAACCCTAATGCTAACAATAACCCTACCCTTAACTGTATTTGTAATGCTATCCATAATACTAACTCTAAACCTAACACTAACGCTAACTTTAACACTATACCGAATATTAACCCTAACCCTAAAAATAACCATAACACCAATTCTAATCCTAACACCAATGCTAACCCTAACACTAACCCTAACCCTATTTTTAACCCTAATGATAATCCTAATCATAACCCTAACCCTAACCTTAACCCTTACCCTAACACAAACCCTAACCCTTTCCATAACAGTAATCTTAACTCTAACCCTAACCCTAGCACTAACACTAATCCTAACTCTAACACATACAATAATCCTAACCCTAACACTAACCATTACCCTACCCTAAACCTAAACCTAAACCTAACAGTAACCCTAACCCTAACACTAAATCTAACACAAACCCTAACCTAATCATAAACCTAACCTTCTCACTAAACCTAACCCTAACCCTAACACTAACCCTGAACCTAACCCTAACACTAACAGTTAAGGTTAGCCTTAACCGTTACCCTAACCCTAACACTCATCTAATCCTAACCCTAAACCTAACACTAACCATAACCCTAAACTTAACACTAACCCTAATCATAACTATAACCCTAACCCAAACACTAATGGTAACCCTAACCTTAAACCTAACACTAATACTAACCCAAACCACAACCCTAACCCTAAACCTAATCCTAACAGTAAACTGAACCCTAACCCTAAAGCTAGCCCTAACACAAACCCTAACACAAACACCAATCCGAACACTAACGCTAACCCTAATCCTAAAACTTAACCTAACACTAAACCTAAAACTAACCCTAACACTAACACTAAACCTCACCATAAACCTAACCCTAACCTTAACACTAAATCTAACCCTAACTCTAACAGTAACCATAAACCTAATTGTAACCCTAACCCAAACACTGATTCTAAACTAAACCCTAACCCTAAATGTAACACTAACCCTAACCATAACCGTAAACCTACACCTTACCCTAACACTAACCCCAAACCTAACCTTAACATGAACCCTAACTGTAACCCTAACCTTAACCCTAACAATAACCCATATCCTAACAATAACCCTAATATAAACCCTAACTTTAACCCTCACCCTAACACAAACACTAACCTTAACCCTAACCCTAACCTAACCCTAACCCTAATCCTTGCCTAACCCTAACCCTAACACTAACCCTAACACTAATCCTAACACTAACTTTCAATCTAAACCTTACACAAATCCTAAACCCATCGATAAATCTATAACTAACACTAACCCTAACTATAAGACTAAACCTAACACTAACAATAACCCTAACCCTAACTGTAACACTAACATTAATCCTAACCACAACCCTAACCATAACACTAACCCTAACCCTAATCCTAACGCTAAATCTAACCCTAACGCTAACCCAAAACCTAACCCTAACACAAAAACTAACCCTAAACCTAACTCTAACCCTTACTCTAAAACTAATCCTAACCCTAACTTGAACCCTAACCCTAAACCTAACCCTCTCACAAACACTAACCTTAAACCTAACACTAACCCTAATCCTTAGCGTAACCCTAACACTAACCCTAACCCTAAATGTAACCTTAATCTTAACTGTAACCCTAACCCTAACCCAAACCCTAAACCTAACACAAATCCTAACACTAACCCTAAAACTAACCATAACCCTAAACCTAACAGTAACACTAAACCTAACCGTAACCCTAACACTAATCCTAACCCTAATTTTAACCCTAAGAATAAACCTAACCCTAACCCTAACCCTAAACCTAATCCTAACCCTAAACCTTACCCTAACCCTAACCCTAACCTGAATACTATCCCTGACCCTAACACTAACCCTAACCGTAAACCTAACACTAACCCTAACACTAACCCTTAACCTAACTATAATCCAAAACCAAACACTAACACTAACCCTAACCCGAACTCTAACACTAACACTAAACCTTACCCTAACCCTAGCACTACCTCTAACCCTATATTTTACCCTAAGCCAAATCCTCATTCTAATGCTACTCTAGTTCTAACCATAATTCTTAGCCTTCCCCAAACCCTAACTCTATTACTTCCTAAATACAGCCCTCATTCTAGCTCTAACCCTAACCCTAACCCTGACCCTTTTCTGACCCTAACATTAACCCTTGATCTAAACCTGACTCTAACCTTAAACCGAACCCTAACACTACCTCTACTGGTAAACCTACACCTAAACCTAACAGTAACACTAGTACTAGACAAACCTAAATTTAAATAGAGTCATAAATCTAGCCCTAGCCCTAAACAAAAACCTAGCACTTGCCCTAACAGTAACCCTTAACCTAACATAAAGACTAAACCTATCACTAGACCAAACACTAGTTCAAATTGTGGCCCTAACCATAAAACTAACCCTAACCCAACAATGACCCTCAATCTAATAGAAACCCTAGCTCTAAACCTTATCCTAAACCAAAACCTAACCCTAACACTAGACTTATCCATAACCCTTACCCTAAAACTAGCCATAAGCATATCCTTCACTCTTACATTACCCAAGCCCAAACATTAGCCCTAAACATCACACAAAACCTAGTCCTTATCCTAGCCCTAAACCTAGCCCTAATCATAACCCTAACCATAACTTTAGACCTAACCCTAATGCTAACCCTAGCCCTAGCCCTAACCCTAGCTCAAACTCTAATCCTTAGCCTAAAGATAACCCTAACCCTAAAACTAACACTAGCTTTGACTTAAAACCTAAACCTCTCCCTAGCCATAGCCCTAGTTCAAATGCCTACAGTTACCCTAACCCGAACCCTAATATTATCCCTAGGCCTAACACTAATCCTAACCCTTATCCTAACCTTAAACCTACCACTAATCTTAGCTCTAACCCTATTCATTAACATAAAGAAATGCCTAACCCAAATAGTAACCCTATGCCTAACAATAACCCTATCGTTAACACTTACCCTAAACATTACTCTAAACCTATCAGGAACCATAAACCTAATTCTATCCATTACCCTATCCCTAAACCGAACCCACCACTAATTCAAGCATTAACCCTAAATCGTAACCTCAATCAAATCCTACCCTGAACCATGACCCTAATAATACACCTAGCTCTAAACTTGACCCTTACCTTGCACCTAAACCTTACAATAGACATAGCCATAACCTAACACTAAAACTAATACTAACCATAAACTGAGACTTGATATTAGCCCTAGCTCTATTCCTAGCCTTATCCTAAAACAAATCTTAAGCCTAGCCTTAAACCTAGTCTTAATCCTAACCCAAAACATAACCTTAATCCTAATCCTAATACTAACCCTTGCCCTAGACCTAAAGCTAGATATAACCCTATCCCTTCCTCTAACCCTAACACTAACACTAACCCTAACCTTAGCCCTAACCCTAACGCTTACCCTAGTGCTAATCCTACCCTAATTTAGCCCTACCCCAAACTTACCCCTAACCTTAGCCCAAAGACTAACTCGAACTCTCAACCTAGCCCTATTTTTAGTTCTAACCCTATCTGTTACCATAACCCTAACATTAGCCCTAAACTTAGCCCTAACCCTAGCCATAGCCCTAAACCTAGATCTAACCATAACAATAAATCTAAGGCTAAACTTCACCCTACCATTAGCCCTAACACTATCGTAAACATAAAAGTTAGCCCTAACCCTAGGCTTAGTTATAAAACAAAACTGAGCCATAGCCTTATAACTAACCCTACCTAACCTTAACCCTAGACCTGACATGAGCCCTATCCCTACCCTAATCCTAGTTCTAAGCCCAGTCTTAATCCTTACCCTGATATAACCCCAGGCCTATCCCTAATTTTATCCCTTGTCCTAGCACTAAACATAGCTGTAACATCATACCTTACCATAACACTAACACTAACCTTATCCCTATCCCTAAACATAGGCCTAAACCGAACACTAAACCTAGTACTAATCCTACCCCTAATTTAGGCCTAACACTAAAACTAACCCTATCCCTATCCCTAAGACTAACTCAAACTCTCGCCCTAGCCCTATACCTAGTTCTAAACATATCCTTTAACATAACTCAAAACCTAGCCCTATCCTAGCCCCAACCTTAGCCCTAACCTCTGCCCTACACCTCACCCTGGATCAAACCCTAAACTTAAGCCTAAATCTGACCCTAACACTAGCCCTAACAGCATTGCTAATTGGAAAACTAGCCCTAATGCATACCTAGCCCTAAAACAAAACTGAGCCATAAACCTAACCCTAACCCTTAACCAAAACCAAACACTAACCCTAAACCTAGCCCTAAATCTTGCCATAATTTGAGTGCTAAACCTAACCCTAGGAGTAACCCTGATCATGACTTGGATCCTAAAACTAACCCTAGCTCTAAACATTGTCTTAATGCTAAACCAAGAAGTAGCCCTAATCAGAAACCAAGTTCTTTCATTACCCGTAGCCCTAATGCTAATACATATCTTAGTGCTAAGCTGAGCCTTAACCCTAGGTTTAACTCTAAGACTAATCCTAACCCTAACCCTATCCCTAACCCTACCCCTAATCCTAACCCTACGGATAATCCTATCCCTTACCCTAAGCCAAACCCTCACCCTAATGCTACCCTAGACCTAACATTAATCCTTAGCCTATCTCCATCCCTAACTCTATTAATAGTCCTAACACTAGGCCTTATTCAAGCTCTAGCCCTAACCCAAACCCTGGCCCTTATTCTGACCCTAACACTAACCATAGATCTAAACCTGACACTAACCCTAAACCAGACCCTAACTCTACCCCTACCAGTAAACCTATACCTAAACCTAACAGTAACACTAGCACTAGACCAAACCTAATCCTAAATATAGTCATAAATCTAGCCTTATCCCTAAAAAAAACCTAGCATTAGCCCTGTCAATAACCCTTAACCTTATGTAAAGACTAAACCTATCAGTAGACCAAACGCTAGTCCTAATTGTGGCCCTAAACATAATACTAACCATAACCCAACAATGACCTTTAACCTAATAGCAACCCTAGCTCTAAAACTTATCCTAAACCAAAACCTAACCCTAACACTAGACTTATACATAACCCTGACCCTAACACTAGCCATAACCATATCCCTAGCTCTTACTTTACCCATAGCCCTAATGTTAGCCCTAAACCTCACACAAAACCTAGCCCTTATCCTAGCCCTAAACCTATCCCTAATCATAACCCTAACCATAACCTTAGACCTAAACCTAATGCTAACCCTCACCCTAGCCCTAACTCTGGCTCAAACTCTAATCCTTAGTCTAAACATAGCCCTAAACCTAAACCTAACCCAAGACCTGATTAAAACCCTAATCATCGCCCTAGCCCTAACCATAGGTCAAATGCCTACACTTACCCTAAACCTAATCCTAACAGTAATCCTAGCCCTAAGCTTAGCTCTAACCCTATCCATTACCCTAAAGATAAGCCTAACCCAAATGTTATCACTAGGCCTAACGATAATCCTATCGCTAACACTAACCCGATACATTATTCTAACCCTAACCAGAACCATAAACCTAATCCTATCCATTACCCTATCTGTAACCCTAACCCTGAAGCTAATTCAATCCTTAACCCTAAAACTTAACCAAAATCAAACCCTACCCAGACACTGACCCTAATAATACACCTAGCTCTAAACCTGACCCCTACCCTAAACCTAACCATTATACTAGACATAGCCATAACCTAACCCTAAAACTAATACTAAACATAAACCTAGACCAAACATTAGCCCGAGCCCTAATCCTAGCCCTAACCCTAACACAAACCCTCAGCTTAACCCCACACCTATCCTGAATCCTAACCCAAATCCTAACCTTGTTCATAACCCTAATTGTAACACTCACCACAGACCTAAACTAGTTATATCCCTATCCCTTCCTGTAAACCTAATTCTAACCCTAAAACTAAACCTAAACCTAACCATAGGCCTAAACCTAACACTAACCCTAGCGCTAATTCTAGCCCTAATTTAGCCATAACACTAAACCTACCCCTAACCCTAGGCCAAAGACTAACTCGAACTGTCACCCTAGCCCTATTTCTAGTTCTAACCCTATCCATTACCATAACCCTAACAATAGCCCTAAACTTAGCCTTAACCCTAGCCATAGCCCTAAACCAAATCTAACCATAACAATAAATCTAAGCCTAAACTTCCCCCTACCACTAGTCCTAACACTATCGCTAATCATAAATCTAGCCCTATCCCTAGGCCTAGTTCTAAAACAAAACTGAGTCATAGCCCTATCCCTAACCCTAGCCTAACCTTAACCCTAGACCTGACATTAGCCCTAGCCCTAGACCTAATCCAAATTTCTAAGCCTAGTCTTAATCCTGAACCTAATTTTAACCCTAGCCCTAACCCTAATTTTATCCCTTGTCCTAGGACTAAACATATCTGTAACATCATACCTTACCCTAACCCTAATGGTAACCCTAACCCTAGCCCTAAACCTAGGCCTAAATCTAACACTAACCCTAGCACTATTCCTAGCCCTAATTTAGCCATAACAGTAAAAATAACCCTATGCCTATCCCTAAGACTAATTCTAACTCTTGCCCTAGCCTTATCCCTAGTTCTAAACCTATTCCTTACCATAACTCAAACGCTAGCCCTATCCCTAGGCCCAAACTTAGCCCTATCTTCGCCCAAGGCTTAAGCCTGGATCTGAAACTAAAATTAAGTATAAACCTCACCCTAACACTAGCCCTAACTCTAATGCTAATTGGAAAACTAGCCCTAAATCTACCCTAATCCTAAAACCAAAGTGAGCCATAACCCTAACCTTTAACCTAAACCAAACCCTAAAGCTACACCTAGTCCTAAACCTAGCCCTAATTTGAGTCCTAACACTAACTCTAGAAATAACCCTGACACTGACTCAGCCCCTAACACTAACCCTAGCTCTAAACATTGCCCTAAGGCAAACCCTAGAACTAACCCTAAGAAGAAACCTAGTTATTTCATTAGCCTTTATCATTAGTTCTTATCATAGCCCTAATTATAACACGAATCCTAGCCAGAATCCAAGACATAACTCTATTTTTTATCTCTAAAACTAACCCTAACCCTAGCCCTAAACCTAAACCTCACCCTAACCCTACCTAAACCCTATCTCTTTCCCCAAGCCAAACCCTCGCTCTAATACTACCCTAGTCCTAATCTTAATCCTTAGGATACTTCAAACCCTAACTCTATTACTAATCCTATCCTAGCCCTCATTCTAGCTCAAAACCTAACCCTAACCCTGACCCTTATTCTGACCCTAACACTAACCCTATGTCTAAACCTGATCCTAACTCTATACAGAATGCTAACATTTCCCATACCGGTAAACTTATACTTAAACCTAACATTAACACTAGCACTAGATGAAACCTAATTCTAAATATAGCCATAACTCTAGACCCAGACATAAAAAAAACCCTGAGCCCTTGCCCTAACATAATCCTTAACCTTAAGTAAACACTAACCCTATCCCTAGACTAACCCTAGTCCTAAATCTAGCTTTCACCCTAAACCTAACTCTAACCTGAACACTGACCCTAACACTAACACTAAACCTAGCTCTATACCTGAACCTAAACCAAAACCTAAACCTAACACTAGACATAGCCATAACCCTAACCCTAAAACTAGCTCTAATTAGAACCCTAGATCTTACATTACACATAGTGTTAACCCTTGGCCTAAACCTAACACGAAACCTAGCCCTAATCTGAGGCCTAAACCTACCCTAAGCATAAAAATAATCCCAAATGTAGCCCTAACCATAACCCTCAACTTAGACATAACCCTAGGTCAAAGCCTAACCCTTAGCCTAACCCTAACCCTAACCCTATTCCTAAACATAAACCTAACCCTAGTCCTATTCCTAACTTTAAACCTAGTACTAACCCTAGCTCTAAAACTAACATTACCCTAAACCTAACCCTAACCCTAATAATAACCCTAGCCCTAAAACTAACCATATCCCTAAACCTAATCATAAACCTAACACTCAACAAAACCTTAAACCTAACCCTTGCCATAAATTTAACCCTTAACCTTACCATAAATCAAAACTAAACCTATCCCTGAACCTAATTTTAACCATAACCTAAACTTAACCCTAAACCTAGTCTTACATCTAATCCAATACTTTACTCTAAAACTAACCCTAACCCTAATGAGAACCCTAGCCCTAACCCCAACCCTAACCATAACAATAACCATAACCCTAACTTAGACCTAACACTAAACCTACCCCTCCCCCTAGCCCTAACCGAAGCTTAAACCCTAACCCTTACCCTAACCCTAACCCTAGCCCTAGGCTAATCTTAACCCTAACTATAGCCCTAACCCTAATATTAAACCTAGCACTAACCCTAGCCTAATATAGCCCTATTCCTAACCCTAACCCTAACCCTAGAATTATGACTAACTATAATTCTCAAACAATACCTATCCATACTTCTAACCCTATCCCTTACTGTAACCCTAACCCAAGCCCTAACCCTAGTCATAATCTTTAGACCCAGCACGAACTCTAGATTGAAACCAGTCTCTAAAACTAACCCTAACCTGATACCTCAGCCTAACCCTGAAACTAGCTCTAACCATAAGGCTAATCATAAAATTAGCCCTAACCCTAGGCCTAGCCCTAAAACAAAATCGAGCCATACTGCTAACACTGACCTTTGCCCTAGACCAAAACCTAAACTTACAACAGCCCTAAACCTAAGCCTAATTTGAAACTTAACCCTAACCCTAAACCTTACCATGACCCTGACTCATATCCAAACACTAAACCTAGCTCTAAACATCACCCTAACCTTAAATCTAACCCTAACACTACACCTAGCCCTAAACTTAACCCTAAAACTAACCCTAATTTTAATCCTATTTCTTAATAGCTATAACCATAACACTAGCCCTAAAAAAACTAGCCATAATCCAAGCCATAACACGAGCTTTAATCCTAAACCTAACCCTAAACCTAGTCCTAACCTTAGCTCTAACCCTATCTATTACCTTGAGCCAAACCTCACCCGTATTCTTAGCACTAATCCTTAGCTAAACCAAAACCTAACTCTATAACTAGTTTTAACCCTAACGTTCCTTCTAGAACTAACCATAACCCAAACCCGAACCCTATCCCTGACCATTATTCTGACCCTAACACTAATATTAGCTCTAAATCTAAACTGAAACCTAAACAAAACTCTAAAACTAGCCCTACTAGAAACCTTATTCCTAAACCTAACTCTAACACTAGCCTAGATCTAAACCTAATGCCAAATCTAGCCATAACTATAGCTCTAGGCCTAAAGACAAACTAGACCTAGCCTAAACAATAACCCTTAACCTAACCCAACCTCTAACCCTACCTCTAGACCTAACCTTAGTCCTAATTCTGGCTTTAACCCTAACCATTACCCTACCCGAACACTGTCCCTGACACTAACACTAATCCTAGCTCTAAACTTCACCCTAACCCTAAAACTAACCTTAAAACTACACCTAGGCCTAACATTAACCATAAAACGAGTCTTAAACATTACACTAGTTCTTACATTAGCCATAGCCCTAACCTATCACAAAACCTAGCCCTAATCCAAGCCCTACCTTATCTTTAACCCTAAAGCTAACACTAACAATAACCCTAGCCTTAAATATAACCCTAGACCTAATCCTAACCATAAACCTAGCCCTAACCCTAGCTCTAAACCTATTCATTACCCTAAGATAACTATAATCATTATGCTAGCCCTAGGCAGAACCCTAATCCTAGCACTAGCCTTAACCCTATCTATTAACCTAAACCTAACCTGAACCCTAAACCTAACTGTGTCATTAGCCGCAGTCTGGCTGGGCACAATTCAGGAGCCACTTGTCAAAAGAATCGAACTTTATTTTTAGAACCACACACGCCAAACAAAACAGCTCCTCAGGAAAACCTTCAGAGCCCAACTGCCACCACTGGCTTCCCACAAGCCTTTCAACCACCCCAACTCCTCCTGCTCTTGAGGCCGATTGGCTGGGTCTTGTGGGCAGAGCCAAAAAAAGTCCCCCAATGAGCAGCTCCGTAGTCTGAAAGGGCGGGGAAACAGCCCAATGAGCATCACCGCAGAGGAGCCAATCAGCTAGAAGTTGCTGTGGCCGCTGTGACCCAATCATCAGCTGGCTGTCTGAAAGTTTGCTGGAGCCCCTGCGGCTGTGGCTCTCAACATCTCCCCCTCTCTGTTTAAACAACAAGCATGTGGCTTAGGGACCGTGCCTGCCTTAGGTTGTCCAATAGTACATATGGTCCTTACCCATTATCGGATGGGCTGAACTCAAGGCGTCAGCTTCCTGTCTTAGGTTGGTACCATTGCAATTGGATCTTACCCGTCACTGACTACTGGTCCAGTATACAGCCACACCTGTGGATAGGTCTCTGTCCCTGGGAGGGGGGGGGAGGTTCTTTGCCTCACCTCTGTTGGACCCAAAATTTTAGCTGAACGACCATGACAAGCAGAAGGGAGGAAGATACACCAAGCCAATTGACGGCTCCTTTTGCAAAAATTGTACCCCACCGATGACATCATCAGCAAAAATACCCCAACACTACCACAAGTTGCTGCACCAACAGATAGTTCACAATGCATACAGGTGAGTTCACAATGCATACAAGTGATACATACTCCAGGCAAGTTCTGCAAGCAGTTCAGTGATGGCTATTGCAGAAGCTGTAGATTGGTTTTATCTTTGTCTTCACTGGCACTGAGATGAAGATAGGAATTCTGGCAATAATGACTAAAGAAAAAATTATGTAACATTCCAGAAGGCACTAAAAGAAAACAATTTTCTTAACAATTTACATTGTCTTCACCGGCACTGGGATGAAGATAGGAATTCTGGGAATAATGGATAAAGAAAAAGTTATATAACATTCCAGAAGGCACTAAAAGAAAACAATTTTTTTTTAGAAAACAATTTTCTTAACAATTTACCTTATGTTCAACAGAATTATTAAACATAATGAAAAGGAAAGGTGAAAGTAAACAAACAGATCTGTTAACCTCCTTTTTTGTTCATATATTAAAACAATCCTCAACAGCTGTTTACCCAATTTAAATTAAACCATTTAAATCACGTGAAAAATATATTTGGATCCATTGTTTGATGAGCGCTCATCGTATAGGATATATGGACATACGTACATTCAAACATATAACACAAAACACAAGTGTGCACACATAATATAATATATGCAACATATAACATAATAGTAAAGGCCTTATAACTTTTTACAGGTGAAATCTCCATTGCAATGTTTAAAAACTCTATAGTCCAAACAATAGAACTGATCAGCAAAACATTAACCTAGGTCTGTATGACCTCAAAAAACAAAATAGAACTTCATGATGTGCGAAAGGGCAATAATAAAATAGATATTGATAAAAGCATCCTGGTTTTGTCACAGATGTAAGGGTAGCCAAACTGGAGTTCTGGATATCAGCTGTTATGGATTTGAGCCAAATCATCTTCTTTTTGGTCTGTAGAAATCACTTTAGTTAATCTTTCTGGAATCCAAACACACAAACAGACCTCTGACTCCAGACAATTACTGGGTCAGGACCTTTCCATTGTCCTGTTAGAATATCCTTCCAAAGGACTTTGGGCTTATATACATTTTTTGGACACATATGCCTTGCCGCAGCACTAAGTCCTGATTATCCAAATTTAAACAGTTTAGAGTAAAAAGGGTTATTTAAGTTTAACTTTGGGGAATATATACCCCTTCCCAATTCCTTCTTTTTGCTTTAATAAGTACATTTTAATAGTTTGATGTGCTCTTTCAACTATGCCTTGTCCCTGTGGATTGTATGGGATTCCTGTTATATTAGTAATGCCAAATGTTGAGCAAATTTTTTTTAAAAGAGATAGAAGTATAACCAGGGGCATTATCTGTTTTTAAATGTTTTGGAATGCCCACAGTGGCAAAATTTTGTAAGCAATGAGCTATAACATCTTTAGTTTTTTCTCCAGCGTGAAGGGAGCCCATCAAAAATCCAGAAGAAGTATCAACTATAACATGCAAATATTTTAATTTTCCAAATTCTGGCAAGTGTGTGACGTCCATCTGCCAAATATGGTTAGGTATCAATCCTCTAGGATTGACTCCAAGATTAACTTGTGGTAAAATGGTCACAGAATTTTGACATTGTTTTATTATTTTACTAGCTTGTTCCTTAGTTATTTTAAAACACTTTTGTAAAGTATTAGCATTGACATGGAACTTTTTATGAAAATTTGTAGCTTCTTCTAGTGTAGAGAACATATGTATGTCATGTGTAGTTTTATCTGCTAAATCATTGCCCAAACTAAGGGCTCCAGGCAATCCTGTATGTGCCCTGATATGTCCTATAAAGAACGGATCTTTTCTGTCCCAGATTAGACTTTGTATAGTGGAAAGCAAAGAGAAAACAGTAGAGGAAGGGAAAATCCTACCAGCATCTTCAAGGGATCCTATAGCATTAACTATATACTGACTATCGGAAAATAAATTAAATACAGAATCTTTAAACATCACAAATCTTGTAATCCTGCATTAAGCTCTACCTTTTGAGCTGATTTTTTGGGTACTAAAAATGTAAAAGTTTGATCAGGTGTAACTATTGCTGCTTTACCATTATTTGACCCATTAGTGAATATATTTGGAGCATTCATGATAGGTGTTTTTCTTGTCATTTTTGGAAAAATTACAGGATGTGATGACCAAAAAGACAATAAAGGATTAGATGGTAAGTGGTTATCAAATGAAACATTAGATTTGCACATGATTATGGCCCAAGTATTTAACTCATTAGCTAACTCATCAATTTGATTCATAGTATATGGAGTAATAATTTTATTGGGAGAAATTCCAAACACTCCCTTTGCTGCTTTTATTCCTTTGAGTATTAATTGTCCTACAGCATCAGGATACCTAGTAAGAATAGTGTTAGGAGAATAAGATAAATGTATCCATAATAATGGACCTTCTTGCCAAAATACTCCTGTAGGAATATTTTTTGTTGGTAGTACAATAAATAATAAAGGCAAAGTTATATCAATTCTATCCAAATGCATATTTTCCATATATGTTTCAATGATTTTTAATGTGTTTCTTGCTTCAGGCGTTAACATTCAGGGTGAATTTGGATCTGATGGACCTTTTAGGATATCAAATAAAGGTCCCAACTCTCCTGTTGGTATACCTAGATAAGGCCTTATCCAATTTATGTCTCCTAATAACTTTTGAAAGTCATTAAGTGATTTGAGTTGATCTACTCGAATTTGAATTTTTGGTGGACGGACCATGGTTGAGGATAATAGAACTCCTCAATAAATAATTGGAAAATTTAGTTGTACTTTATCTATTGCTATCTCTAGATTATAATTTTTTAATAAGTTTGTAAGTGTGGCATAACATTCTAGCAATGTGTTTTTATCTTTGTGTGCTAATAATACATCATGCATATAGTGAAATATTTGTAGTTCAGAATTTTGATTTCAAAGTGGCTGGGTTACTTTGTTAACATAAATTTGACACATAATTGGGCTGTTAGCCATCCCTTGAGGGAGTACTTTCCATTCATATCTCTGATCAGGACCTTCTTAATTTAGTGCAGGGATAGTAAATGCAAACATGGACTATCCTCAGAATAAATTGGAATTGAGAAAAAAAAACAATCTTTAATATCTATAACTGAAACATACCACATTTTTGGCAAAGCAGACAATTGAGGAATCCCCGATTGAGCAGGTCGCATAATAACCATCTCATTATTAATGGCTCTTAAATCTTGCAATAATCTCCATTTACCAGATTTCTTTTTGATGACAAAAACGGGAGTATTATGGGGAGATACAGAAGGTTGTATATGTCCTTCTGCTAATTGTTGTTTGACCAGGTCATGGGCTGCTTGTGTCTTTTCTTTAGTCGGGTGCCACTGAGGAAACCATACTGGTCTTTCTGATTTCCAAGTAATTTTTATTGTCTCAGTGACCCTGTCTGTCCGTTCCTTGATCTATTTGTATTGGTGCTGCTATACCTTGTTCTTGTTTTTCTAATCTTTTTCTTTTCCTAAAACCTTGTCTAGTCATAATAGTGGGTGCATCTTGGTTGATATTATTTGTTAATGTCAAACCTAATTGATCTAGGACATCTCGTCCCCATAAATTTATGGGAAGATTATCCAATACATATGGCTGTATAGTTCCTTCACATCCTTCAGGATCCTTCCAATCTAATACCATTGCACTTCTATGGGGATTAGTCACCACCCCTAGGCCTCAAAGCGTTTGAGTGGCTTGTTGTAATGGCCAATGTTTTGGCCATTCTTGATGAGAGATGATGCTAAGGTCTGCACCTTTATCCAATAGCCCATTAAATTCATGTCCTTGAATATTTAGTTTTAGTATTAGGCAAGAATCTAAATTTAAAGAAAGCATAGCCCAATCTACACCTGTGGAGCCTAATCTCTTTGAACCTCTTTCTACAGTATGACTGGAAAATTTATCATGTAGGCTGGGTATTATTAGTAACTGTGCTATTCTATCTCCTGGTGAAATTACTGATATACCCTTTGGAGAACTGGCTATAATTTTTATTTCACCTTCATAATCGGGATCAATTACCCCAGGACTTATCATAAGTCCTTTTAGATTAGAAGAGCTGCGTCCCAATAATAAGCCTACTGTTCCTTTGGGAAGAGGTCCTTTTACCCCTGTGGGAATGATTTGAACTCCCATCTCTGGAGTTGGTACTGCTCTGGCGAAGGCACAGATGTCCAACCCTGTGCTCCCTCTGGTTTGTCTGGTGAGGGATCTGATGGACAATATGTCCTGGGCACTACCCTGATGGGGTTGCTGGGTTCCTCCAGTGCTCCGTATGTTTGTGGTTTTGGGCCCCAGAGCATTGGGCCACCCTCTCCATTTTTTGACAGCAGAACCCGATGCCTTTCTCCATGATGTCATGGATAAACACCTGGTCCTTGTTCATTTTTTGATAATGGAGTACCCTCTATGGTGGTTTGAGAATGGCATTCATTAGCCTAATGTCTCCCTCTATGGCATCGTGGGCAAATACCCGGTTTTCTACTCCTTTGATACCTAGTTTGTTAAACACTCCTTCTATGGGGCAATTGCTTTTAAAATGTCCTGTTTGTTCACAATTGTAGCATGTTCTTGGCCTGGCATCTAAAGCCTGTTTTACTGCAGCTGCCAAAATTTGCCCTTGTTCATTAATGTCTCTGGCATCTAAAGCCTGTTTTACTGCAGCTGCCACGACTTGCTCTTGTTCATTAATGTCTCTACATAATTTAATATATGTGTTTAAATCTTCATGTTTCCATGGTCTAATGATTTCTCTGCACCAACGATTCGCTTGGTCATAAGCCAGTTGTTTTATTAATGGCATTGCTTGTTCTGTATTCCCAAAAACTCTGGTAGCTGTTAGAATAAGCCTATCTAAAAATTCAGCATAAGATTCATTAGCTCCTTGTATTACATTAGAAAATTGACCTTGTAAACCTCCATGTCCTTGTAAAGTCCTCCATGCCCTAACTGCCTCAGCAGCAATTTGTGCATATACACCAGGATCATATGCAATTTGTTGCTGCTGATCCTCATAAGGTCCCTTTCCTAACAACATATCTAGATTTCTCTGAGGATAACCAGCTGCTGCAATTCGCCTAGCCATCTCCTTGCAAAATTCCTCATTGGCAACATTCCATAACAGGTATTGTCTTCCATTTAGCACAGCTTTACACATATTAGCCCAATCTGCTGGCATCATGTTCAAGTTTTTAATGGATTCGACCAAGCTTACAGTGAAGGGTGCTTGAGGACCATAGGTTGTTGCAGCCTCTTTTAGCTGCTTCACTGTTGTGAAATTTAAAGCATGGTGAGTTTGCTGCCCTCCTGCCTCAAATACAGGGCATGTTAATACTTAAGATCCTGTCTCAGGATCCCAACTATCAACTGCGGGGGTTGGGGGCCTCCCAGCATATGGAGGTGGCCTTGTTAGTTGGACATTTACGTCCTCTTGTGATAGAAAAGTGTTAGTAGCAGTCTCCTGTAGAGGTGGTGCTGTTGGTTGGACACTTTCGCCCTCTGGTGATAGAAAGTTGTTAGTAGCAGTCTCCTTTTGTATATTTTCCCCCTGATGGCTTTTTCTGCTCTACACTTTCTTTCTCTGTCTGACTAGCTTGAGAGGCCTTTGGACTAAGCAAACAAGATATGAAAGTCCACTATGGTAATGTGCCAACTTGCAGTGTCCCTGGGCTTTTCTTTTCTATTCTTTTTAAATCTTCACCATGATGGTTCCATTGTGATATATTCAACAGCTCCTCCTTAAAAAGCCATGGGCTACATTTTTGTATTGTATCAACGTATGCCCTGACTGCTCTTGATTTTACTGGGATGCCTCCTTCCTCTAACAATTTATTTAACACTCTTTCTGTTTGTTTTTTTACTAATTTCTGATTCCATATTTCTACTATAATACAACCCAACAAGATAACACCAAACAAAACCAAGACAGAATGAAATAAAAATGGAACAACAAAAAATCATTATAGCCTTTCTATCCTCCTGACATGTCCATCCGTCCTTTCTCCCTATCTGTTCCTCAGACACAAATAGTTTTTCCTCAAATGTGAGCGGTTTTTCGTCCATCTCACTCATCTCCAGGGACAGGCAACTTAAAACAAAAGTGAAGCAAAACAAAAGAAGAATCTTAAAATGGCTACCTTTTTTTGGCTTTTTTGGGCTCCACCCATGAGACCCAGCCAATTGGCCTCAAGAGCAGGAGGAGTGGGGGAGGTTGAGAGGCTGTGGGAAGCTGGTGGTGGCAGTTGGGCTCTGAGGGTTTTCCTGAGGAGCTGTTTTGTTTGGCGTGTGTGGTTCTAAAAATAAAGTTTGTTTCTTTTGACAAGTGGTTCCTGAAATGTGCCCAGCCAGACTGTGGCAGACCCTATCACACATTCTAATCCTTTCCCTTCCCACAAACCTTACCCTCTCCCAAATCCTAGTCCTAACGCTTGCCCTGTGCTTAGCCCTAGAACTAACCTTAGATAAAAATCTAAGTTTAAATTTAACCCTAAACTGAAGCCTAAGCCTAATTCTAACACTAGTCCTAACCCTAATATTAATCCTAAAAATTGCTCTAACCCTATCCCTAGGCCTAAAACCAAACTGAGCCAAGGCTCTAACCCAAACCCTTAACCTATACCAAGCCCTAAACCTACACCTAGACCTAAGCCCAACCCTAATTTGAGTTTTAAGCCAAACCCTAAAACTAACCCTGACCCTTACTCTGACCATAACACTAACCCGAGGTCTAAACATCACCCTAACCCTAACCCTAATCCTAAACCTAACAGTAAACCTAGCCCTAAAACACTAAAATTAGCCATAATCATAACCCTAGTACTTACATTAGACATAACCCTAACCCTAGCACTAACTTAACCAAAAACCTAGCAGTAATCATAACCATAAACATAGCTCTAAACTGATTTCTAACTCTATCCATTACCATAACCCTAATGCTAATTCAAGCCCTAACTTTAAACCTTTACCTATCCCAACTTGACCCTAATAATATTCCTAGCTCTAAACATGACTCTAACCCTAAACCTAACCCTTACACTAGATGTACTCATAAACCTAATCCTAAAACTATCTTTAACCATAATTCTGGAACTGAAATTAGCCCAAGCACTAATCCTAGCCCTAACCCTAAAAAAAAAAATCCCTAACCCACATCCTAGCCCTAAACCTAGGCTTAATCATAACCCTAACCGTAACCACAGCCCTAACCCTAATACTACCCCTCACTCTACCTCTAAACCTAGCTATAAAGCCACCCATTACCATAAATTTTGCCATAACACTAAACTTTAACTCTAAATGCTAACTCTAAACTCTAACCCTAACCCTACCCTTAACTCTAACCCTAACCCTAAACATAAACCTAGGCTTAAACTCAACCCTAAACCTAGCCCTAATCCTAGCCCTAATTTAGCCCTATCTCTAACCCTAACCCTAACCCCAGCCCTAAGACTAAATCTCTCCCTAGCCCTATCCCTAGTTCTAACCGTATCCCTTAAAATAACCCTTAACCTAGCCATAACCCTTGCCCTATCCTTAGTTCTAGCCCTAACCCTAGATCTAACCCTAATTTCAAATTTAGCCCTAACACTAACCCTAAGCCTAACACTAACACTAGCCCTAACCCTAACCCTAGGACTAAAACAAAACCAACGATTAGCCCTAACCCTAAACCTTAACTTAAACCAAACATTAACACTACTGCTAGACCTAACCCTAGACTTAGTTCGAATCCTAACCCTAACCTTAAAACCAACCCTGATGCTGACTCATATCCTAACACTCACCCTAGCTCTAAACACCACCCTCACCTTAAACTGATCCCTAAGAGTAATCCTAGCCATAATTAGAGTCCTAAGTCTAACCCTAAAACTAAGCCTGACCTGACTCCTAACACGAACACTAGCTATAAATATCACCCTAACCTTAAGCCTAACCCTAACACTAAACCTAACCCATACCCTAACACTAAAACTAACCCTAATGGTAACCCTAGTTCTTACATTAGCCATTGCCCTAACCCTAGTCTTACCCCTAACACAAAACCTACACCTAATCCAAGCCCTAAAACTAGTTTAACTCTAACTCGAACCATAACCAAGCCCTAAACCTAGCTCTAAACCAATTCCTTACATAAGCAAAACCCAAAACCTAAGGGTAACCCTAGACCTATCCCTAATCCTTTGGCTAACCAAAACACTAACATTATTAATAGCCCTTACCCTTGCCCTTATTCTAGATCTAACCCTATCCAAAAACCTAACAATAACCCTGACTCTTTTACTGACCTTACCATCAATCCAAGGTCTAATCCTAACCATAACCCAAACACAAAACCTACCATAATCATATTCCTAGACCTATTCCTGAACCTAACACTCATCCTAGCCATAAACAGAGCTCAGAACATAACCCTTACACTAAACATAACCTTAACCAAACCCACGTTCTAACTCTCACACTTACCCTAAATCATAACCCTAACCATAACCCTAGTCCTAACCTTAAGTCTACCTGGATCAATAACCTAAATATAAACCTTACCCTAATGTTAACCCTAGGCCTAACCCTAAAATATCACTATCCCCAAACCTTATCAATTACCCTAAACATACCCTGAATTCCAGACCTAATCCAATAATTACCCTAACCCTAACTCTAATGATAATTTGAGCCCTAATACTAAACTGAAACAGAAAACAAATCCTAACACTGACACTGACCCTAATAATTCCCCTAGCTCTAAATCTCACTCTTACCCTAAACCTAACCCTTACACTAGACCTAGCCATAAAACTAACCCAAAACTATCCCTAAGCATAGCCCTAGACCTGATTTTAGCCCTAGCCATGATAATAGCCCTAACCCTAACAAAAACCCTAGCTCTTATTGTAGCCCTAAACATAGCCTTAATTATAACCAAAACCATAACCATAGGCCTAACTCTAACACTAACCCTAGCCCTAATCTTCGATCCAATTTAGCCCTATCCCTAACCTTAACCCTACCCTAGGTCAAAGACTAACTCTAACTATCAACTTAGTCCTAACCCTAGTTCTAACCCTATACTTTACTGGAACCTTAATCCTAGCCCAAACCATAGGTCTAACACTAGCCTTATTCATAGCCCTAGCAGCAACCTTAGATCTAACCCTATCTCTAAATCTAACCCTAAACCTTAGCCTAAACCTAAACCTAACACTAGCCCTAACCATAAGGCAAATCCTAAAACTAGCACTAATCCTAGCTCTAAAACAAAACCAAGCCATAGAACTAACCCTAACCCGTAATATAAACTCAGCCCTAACCCTACACTTAGCCATAACTCTAGCCCTAATTCGAGTTTTAAGCCAAACCCTAAAACTATCTCTAATCCTGACTCTGACCTTAACACTAACCCTAGCTCTAAACATCAACCTAATCCTATACCTAAACCTAACAATAGACCTAGCCCTAACCCTAAGCCTAAAATTAGCTCTAATCGCAACCCTGGTAGTTACATTAGCCTTTACCCTAAACCTAGCCTTAACCCAAAACCTAGCCTTATTCCGAGCAATATCCCTAGATTCACGCCTAAACCTAAACCTATCACTAATCGTAATTATAACCATAGCTGTAACACTAGATATAACTCTAACCCTAACCCTAAGTCTAACCCTATCAATAATCATAACAAAACCCCTAGCTGTACCCCTATCTCTAACCCTATCCATTACCCTAACCATAACCCTTACCCTAATGATAAACCTGGGCCTAAACCTAACTGTATCCCTAATCCTAACACTATCCATTACCCTAAACCTAACATGAAACTTAAACCTAACACTATTGTTACCCTAATCCTAATTCTAATGCTAACTCGAGCCCTAACATTAAACCTTAACCTATCAAAAACACTAATCACGACCCTGACTCTAAGAGTACCCTTAGCTCTAACCCTGATCCTAACCCTAAACCTAAACCTTACACTAGATGTAGCCATAAACATAAACCTAAAACTATTTTTAAGCGTAATAATAGACCTAAAATCAGCCCTAGCCATAATTCTAGCACTAAACCTATGCTTAATCCTAGCTCGAACCATAACCTGAGACCTAACACTAATTCTATTCCTCACCCTAGCCCTAAACCTACCTATAATCTCATCCTATACCCCAAAACTAACCATAAACCTAAACCTAACCCTAGCCCTCGCCCTAAACCTAGGCCTAACCCAAAGCCTAGTGCAAATCCTTGCCTTTATTTAATCCTATCCTAACCCTAAACCTAGCCATAAGACTAACTTTAACTCTTGCCCTAGCCCTAGTTCGATTCTTAGCCTTAATCCTGATCCTAGATCTAAGCCTAAGTCTAAATCTAAACCTAACTTTAAATTTAACTGTAACAATAAGCCTAAACCAAACCCTAACACTAACACTAACCATAACGCTAATCCTAAAACTTGCCATATCGCTAGCCCTAGCCATAAACCAAATCAAGCCATAGCCCTAATCTTAATGCTAAACCTAAATCAAACCCTAATTCTACAACTAACACTAAAACTAACTGTAAAACTAACCCTGACCCTTACACTGACCTTAACACTAATCCTAGCTCTAAACCTCACCCTAACCTAAAATTAACCCTAACATTATATCTAGCCTTAACGTAACCCTAAAACTAGCCTTAATCATAACCCTAGTTCATACATTAGTCATTGTCCTAACTGTAGCCCTATCCCTAACACGAATTTTACCGCTAATCTGAGCCCTAATTCCAGCTTTAACCATAATACTAGCCCTAACCCTAACCCTAACTCTAACCCTATTCCTTACACTAAGCCAAACCCTAACCCAAATGCTAACCCTAGTCCTAATCCTATTCTTTAGCCTGACTTAAACACTAACCATAATAATAGTCATAACCCTAGTGCTCATTCTACCTCTAAACCTAATCCTGACCCTCATCTGATCCTAACAGTAACCCTAGGTTTAAACCTGACTCTAACCCTAAACCAAACATTAACACTACCCCTACTGGTAACCCTATACCTATACCTAAGCTTAACACTAGACCTAGACCAAAGCTAATTCTAATTATAGCTTTAACTCTAGGCCTAGACCTAAACAAAAACCTAGCACTAGCCCTAACAATAACCCTTAACCTAACCAAACACGTACCCTACCCCTAGACCTAAAACTAGTCCTAATTCTGGCTCTAACCCTAACCCTAATTCTATCCCAAAAACTGACCCTAATTCTAACACTGAACCTAGCTTTAAACATAACACTAACTCAAAGTATAGACCTAACACTAGACATAGCAATAACTCTAACCCTAAAACTAGCCCTAAACATAACCCTAGCTCTTATGTTACCCATAGTCCTAACTCTAGCGCTAAACCTAACACAAAACTTAGGCCTAATCTTCTGCCTAAACTTAGCTGTAAGCATAACCCTTAGCCTAACCCTAGTCCTATATCTAGTCCTAACCTAAGCCTCGCCTTAGATCTAACCCTAGCTCAAAGCCTAACCTTTACACTAAACATAACCCTAGCACTATCATAAACCCTATTCCTAACCCTAGCCCTAATCCTAATATTAAACCTAGCCTGAACTTTAGATCAAACCATATCTTAACCCTAAAACTAAACCTAACCCTAATTAAAACCCCATCCCTAACACTAAACCTAACCCTAACCATAAATGTAAACCTAGACCTAAACCTAAACCTAACCCTCACCCTAGCCCTAACCCTAGCTAAAAAACTAACCATTACCCTAACCTAATTATATCCCTATCCCTAAACTTAACACTTTACCTAACACTATAACTTACCCTTAATCACACCCTAAACCTCTCCCTAAAACTAGCCCTAATCCTAGAGTTAATCCAAACTGTAACGTAGCCCGAAGCCTAGCTCTAAACCTATCCATTACTCTAAACATAACCTTAACCCTAATGGTAACACTAACCCCGTTACTAAACCTAACCCTACCATTATCCTAAACCTTAACTGAAAACTAAAATAAACCCTATTCATTACCCTAATCCTAAACCTAACCCTAATGCTAATTCGAGCCTTAACCCTAAACCTTTAGATAAACCAAATGCTAACCCTGACCCTGACCCTGACTCTAATAATAACCCTAGCCCTAAAGCTGACCTTTAACCTAAGCCTAACTCTTACATTAGACTTAGCGATAACCTAACCCTAAAACTATTTTTAACATTAACCCTAGACCAGTTATTAGCCCTATACCTGGTCCTAGCCATAACCCTAACAGAAAACCTAGCCTTTAACCTAGCCTTAAACCTAGCCTTCATCCTAAACTGAACCATAACCCTAGGCCTAATCCTAATTCTAAAAATCACCCTATCCCTAAAGCTAGCTATAACCCCACCCATTCCCCTAAACTTTAACTTAACACCAATGCTAACCCTAGCTCTAGCCCAACCCCTTAGTCTAACACTAATACTAACCCTAGCCTTAATACTAGCCCTAATGTAGCCGTAAATCTAACACTAATGCTAGCCCTAATCCTAGCCCTAATTTGGCTCTAATCCTAACCCGAATTCTATCCCTAATCTTAGCCCTAATTTAGCCTGAACTCTAACACTAATCCTAACCCTAATCCTACCCCCAATTTAGCCCTAACACTAGCCCTAATCCTAGCCCTAATTTATCCCTAACCATAAGACTACAACTATGACTAACTGTAATTCTCGCCTTAGCCATATCCCTAGTTCTAACCATATTCATTACCATAACCATAACCCTCACACTAACCCTAGCCCTAGCCCTAGACCTAACCCTAGATCTAACCCTAACTCTAAATCTAACCCTAACCCTAAGCCTAAACCTCAGTCTAACACTAGCCCTAACCCTGATGCTAACCCATAATCTAGCCCTAACCGTAGCTCTAGCCCAAAAACAAAATTAACCTATATTCTCTAACCCTTAACCTAAACCAAACCCTAACCGTACAACTACTACTAAATTTAACCCTATTTTGAGTTCTAACCCTAACACTAAAACTAACCCTGACTCTGAGACTAACCCTAACAATAATCCTTGCTCTAAATTTCACCCTAATCCTAAACCTAAACGTAACACTAGACCTAGCCCTAACCCTAACCCTAAAACTAGCCCTAATCATAACCCTAGCTCTTACATTACCCATGGCCCTAACCCTAGGCCTAAACTAACACAAAACCTAGCCTTAATCCTAGGGCTGAACATAGCTCTAAGTGTAACTCTAAACCTAACCCTAGCCATAACCCTAACCCTAAATCTCGCTTTAGATCTAACCTTAGCTCAAAACCTAACCTTTACCCTTAACATAACCGTAGCCCTATGCCAAACACTAACCTAAAACTAGCCCTAGTCCTAATATTAACCATAGCCCTAACCATAGCTCTAATTATATCAAATACCCTAACCCTAGCCCTAACCCTATCCATAAACCCAGCCCTAACCCTATCTCTAATTCTATCCATTATCCTAACCATAAACCTGATCCTAACGCTAAACCTAGGCTTAACCCTAACCCTATCGCAATCCCTAAACCTATCCATTGCCCTAAAACTAACCTGAACTCTAATACTAAGCCTATTCATTACCCTAACCCTAACTATAACCCTAATGCTAATTCTAGCCCTAAACCTAAACCTTAACCTAAAACAAACCTTAAGCCAAAGACTGACCTTAATAATACACATAGCTGTAAACTTGAACCTTACCCTAAATGTAAACCTTACACTAGACCTAACCACAAACATAAATGGAAACCTATCCCTAACTGTAACCCTAGACCTGACATTAGCCCTATCCCTAATCCTAGCCCTAACCCTAAGACAAACACTCTCTCTCATTCTAGCCCAAAACCTAGCCTTAATCAAATCCCTAACCCTAATTCTAACACTTTCCCTAGCCCTAAACCTAGTTATAAGAACATTGCTTACCCTAAACCTAAGCAAACCCTAACCCTAACACTAAACCTAGCCCTAACCTTAACCCTAGGACTAACCCTAACACTAACCCTAGCCCTAATACTAAATCTAACCCTAACCCTAGCTTTAAGACTAACTATAACTCTCGCCCTAGCCCTAGCCCTAATTATAACCCTATCACTTACTGTAACCTTATTCCTAGCCATAGCCTAGAATAACCCTAGCCCTTACTTTACACCTTGCCCTAACCCTAGATCTAAACCTAACTCTAAATCTAACCCTAATTCTACACCTAAAACTAACCCTCATACTAGCCCTAACCATAACACTAATCCTAAAACTAGCCCTAACCATAAGTTTAGCCCTAAAACAAAACTGAGCCATAACACTAATTCTAAACTTTTACCTAAACCAAACCCTAACCTTATATCAAGCCCTAAGTCTAGCCCTAATTTTAGTCCTAATCATAACCCTAAAACTACCCCTAAACCTGTCTCTGACATTAACACTAACACTAACTCTAAACATCACCTTAAACCGAAACCTTAACCTAACACTAGACCTGGTCCTAATCCTAATTCTAATACTATTTCTAATCATAACCCTAGATCATACATTACTAATAACCTTAAACCTAATGCTAACGAAAACCTAGCCCAAATCTGAGACCTAACCCTAGCTTTCACCCTAACACTAACCCTAACACAAACCCTAACCCTATCCCGAACCCTAGCTCTAACCCTAGCTCTAACCTTGTACTTTACCCTAGCCAAACCCCAACACTAATGATAACCATATTTCTAAAACTAATCTTTAGTCTAACCCAAAACGTAACCCTATAATTAGTCCTAACCCAAGCCCTCATTCTTGTTATAACCATAACCCAAATTCTAACCCTAACCCTGACCATTATTCTGACCCTGGACCTAAACCAAACCCTAACACTAGCCCTACCCATAACCCTATATCTAAACCTAACCCTAACAGTATCCGTAGATTAAAGCTAATCTTAAATCTAGCCATATATTTAACCAAGACCTAAACAAAAACTAGCCCTAGCTCTAATGATAACCCTTAACCTAAGCCAAACACTAACCTTACCTCTAGACCTAACCAATCCTAATTCTGGCTCTAGCCCTAATTTAACCCGAATCCAAACACAGACCCTGACACTAACACTAAACCTAGCTATATAACTGACCCTAACCGAAACCTAAACCTAACACTAGACCTAGCCATAACCGTAAACACAACACTTACATTACCATAGCACTAAAACTAGCTCTAAACCTAACACAAAACCTAGCCCTAATCCTAGGCCTTAATCTAACCCAAACCATAACCCTAACCCTAACCTAACATTATCCCTTACTCTAAGCCTAACCTTCATGCTAACCCTAACCCTAGCCTTAGAACTAACCATAGATAAACCCAAAACCGAACCCTAAATGTAACCCAAGCCCTATCCTTAAACCTAATCCTAATCCTAGCCCTAATCATAATGTTAACATTAGCCCTAATACTATCTCTAAAATCATCCATTACCCTAAACCGAAACTTAACCTAATGATAACCCTAGCTGTAATCCTAATTGTAAACCTAATCCTAGAACTAACCCTAAACCTAACGCTCACCATAGCCTTAACCCTAGATAAAACCATAACCCTTAATCTAACAATAACCCTAGCCCAAACCCTAACACTAATCCTAAACCTAAAACTACCCCTAACCTTTACCGGTCACCTAACCCTATCCATTACCCTAACTCTAATGATAATCTTAGCCCTAACCCTAACACTAACCCTAAACCTAAAAATACCCCTAACCCTAACCCAGAATCTAACCCTATACATTAACCTAACTCTAAAGAAAACCTTAGCCCTAACCCTAACACTAACCCTAAACTTAACCATAAATCTAACCCTAGACATAATCCTAAACCCAACCTTCACCCTAGCACTAACCCTAGCTCGAAACCTAACCTGTACCCTAAACCTAACCAACCCTAGCCCTAGCCCTAACCCTAACCATAACCCTAACTCTAGCCCAAATCCTATCCAAAATCATAGGCCTAAAACTAGCTCTAACGCTATTCATTATCCTAACAATAACCCTAACCCAAATGCTAACCCTAGGTCTAACCCTAATCCTATCAATCCCCCTAACTCTACCAATTACCCTAATCTTAACCTGAATTCTAAACCTAAACCTATCCATAAACCTAATCCTAATTCTAACCCTAATGCTAATTTGAGCCCTAACCCTAATAATTAACCTAACACAAAGCTGAAACCTGACCCTGACCCTAAAAATACACCTTACTCTTAACCTGGGCCTTCCCCTAAACCTAACATTAGACCTAGCCATGAACCTAACCCTATAACTATCCCTGGCCGTAACCCTAAACCTGATATTATCTCTATCCCCAAAATTTCCCCTATCCCTCACACAAAACCTAGCCCTCCTCAAACCAAATCTAGCCTTAATTCTAACACAAACTTAACCCTAGACCTAAACCTAATTCTAATCAACGACCTAGCCCTAAACCTAGCTATAACCCCATGCCTTCCCCAAAACCTAACCCTAAACCTATTCTTAAACATAGCCCTAACCCTAGGCCTAACCCTAACACCAATCCTAGACATATTCCTAGCCCTAATTTAGCCCTAAACTTATCCCTAACCCTAGCCTTAAGACTAACTCTAACTATCGACGTAGTTCTAACCCTATCCCTTACCATAACCCAAACACTAGACCTAACCTTAGCCCTAACCCTAGCCATAGCCCAAACCCTAGAATTAAGCATAACTCTCCATGTACCCCTAAGCCTAAACTCACCCTCTCACTAGCAATAACACTAACATTAATCATAAAAATACCCTTAACTTTATCCTTAGCCCTAAAACATAATGAACCATAGCACTAACAAAAACCCTTAACCTAAACCAAATCCTAACCCTACATCTATCCCTAAGCCTAACCCTAATTCAAGTCCTATCCCCAACTCTAAAACTAACCCTGACCCTGACTCTGAACCTAACACTAACCCTAGCTCAAAACATCACCCAGAACTTAACCATAACCATAAAAATAGACAGCCCAAACCATGACACTAAAATTAGCCCTAAATAACCCTAGTTCTTACATTAGCTGTATGCCTAACACTAGCCCTAATGTAACCAAAAATCTAGCCGTAATGCAAGCCCCAACCCTAGCTTTAAACCTAATCCTAAGCTTGACTCTCATCTGATCCTAACAGTAACCCCAAGTCTAAACCTGACCCTAAACCTAAACCAAACCCTAACACTAGACCTACCAGTAATCTTATACCTATACTTAAGCCTGACACTAGACCTAGACCCAAAGTTAATACTAAATATAGCTACAACTCTAGCCCTAGACCTAAACAAAAACTTAGCCCCAGCCCTAACAATAATCCTTAACCTAACTCAAACTCTAACCCTACCCCTAGACCTAAACCTAGTCCTAATTCAGGCTGTAACCCTAACTCTAACTCTAAACCAAATGCTGATCCTGCCTTTATAGTAAGCCTATGTCTAAATGTGACCCTACCCGAAAATCTAAACCTAACACTAGACCTAGCCATAACCCTAACTCGACAACTAGCCCTCAACATAACCCTAGTTTTTATATTACCCATAGCCCTAACCCTAGGCCTAAACCTAACACAAAATCTAGAGCTAACCCTAGGCCTAAATCAAGCCTTAAGCATATCCCTAACCCTAACCCTAACCTAACCCTCGCCTTAGTCCTAATCCTAGCTCAAAGCCTAAACATTACTCTAAACATAAGCCTACACCTATCCCTCAATCTAACCCTCACCTTAGCCCTAACCTTAACCTTAACCAAGCCCTAAGCCTAGGTCTAAATATACCCATTAGTCTAAACCTAAACCTAAGCTTATTAATAAATTTGGGATTAATGCTAAACCTAAACCTAAATGGAAAACTAAATCTATTCCTAACCTTAAACCTCACACTTGCCATGGACCAAACCCTAGCTCAAACCCTATCACTTACTATAAACCTAAACATATCCAGAGCCCTAACTTTAAGCCTAAACCACAATCTAACGTTAAACATAGCCCTAAATATACATCTAATCATATACATTACCATAACCCTAAACCTATCCCTAATGATGTCCCTAGCCCTAATCCTAATCCTAACCCTATGAGTACTATAAATTTATCCCTAGAAGTAACCCTAAACCTAACCCTCACCTTAGCCCTAAACCTAGCTCAAAACCTAACTCTTATGATAAACATGAACCTAATCCTAACCCTAGTTTTAACCCTAACCCTATCCCTAATTCAAGAACTATTCCTAACCATAAACCTAGCCCTAAACTTAGCTCTAATCCTATCTATTATACTAAACATAACCCCTACCCTAATGTGAACCCAAGGCCTAAGCTTAATCTTATCACTAACTGTAACCCTATCAATTACCCTAAACGTAATGTAAACTCTAAACAAAACCCTATCATTACCCTAACCCAAACCCTAATGCTAATTCAAGCCTTGACCCTGAACACTAACCTCAACCAAACTCTAACACTGACCATGACCCTAATATATCTCCTAGCTCTAAGGCTGACTTTTACACTAAACCTAACCCTTATACTAGACCAAGCCATAACTCTAATCCTAAATTTATCTCCAACCATAAACTTAGACCTGACATTAGCCATAGCCCTAATTCTAGCCCTAAACCTAACACAAACCCCAGCCTTTATCCTAGACCTAAATCTAGCCTTAATCCTAACTCTAGGCCTAACTTTAGGCCTAATTCAAAAACTAACCTTAGCCCTAATCTTATCCATAATTTAGTCCTATTCCTAAGCCTAGCCCTGACCCTAGCCCTACGACTAACTGTAACTCTCTCCCTTGCCCCATCCCTAGTTCTAACCCTATCCCTTAACGGAAATATAATCCAGGCCGTAACCCTAGCTTTAACCCTAGCCCTATAACTAGCTCTAGCCCTAACCTAGATCTAATTTTAACTCTAAATCAAACCCTAAACCTAAGCCTAACCCTAACTCTAAATCTAAGTTTAACACTACTCCTAAAACAAAACCTTCCAAAGCCCTAACCCTAACCCTTAACCTAAACCAACACTTAACCCTAACCCTAACCTTAGCACTAATTCTAGTTTTAAACTGAAAACTAGAACTAACACTGCCCATGTCTCTGACCATAATACTAACCCTAACCCTAAACCTAACACTAGACCTATTACTAACCCTAAACCTAAATTTAACCCTAATTGTAACCCTGGTACTTACATTACCCTTACCCCTAACCCTAGCACTAACTTAACCCCAAACCTAGCCCTAATCCAAGACCTAACCTGAGTTTTAACCCTAACCCTAATCCTAAACCTCATCCTAATCAAAACCATAACCCTAGTCCTAACCCTAGCTCCAATGATATCCATTGTCATAACCATAACCCTAGGCCTAAAACTAACCCTATCCCTAATCCTAAACTTATGCATTATTCTAAACCAAACCTAAACCCTAAACCTCACCTTATCATTATACTAACACTATCCATAATGCTAATTTGAGCCCTAACTTTAAAACTTAACCTATCCCAAACTTCTAACCCAGAACATGACACCAATAATACCCCTAGCTCTAAACCTGACCCTAACCCTAAACCTAACCCTTACATTACATGTAGTCATAAACCTAATCCTAAAATTATCTTTAATGATAATCCTAGATCTGATATTAGCCCTAGCCCTAATCCTAGCCATAACCCTAAAATGAAACATAGCCCTCATCCTAGACCCAAACCTAGCCTTAATCATAACCCTAACCCTAACCATAGCCCTAACTCTAATTCTAACCCTCACCCATTTCTCAACATAGATATAACACCATTCCTTACTCTAAACTTAAACCTACCCTAACCTTAACACTAGGTCTGAGGTGAACACTAACTCTAGCCCTAATCCTAACCCTAATTTAAACCTATCCCTAACACTAACCCTAACCCTAGCCCTAAGAGTAACTCTAACTCTCACACTAGCCCTATCCCTACTTCTAATCCTATCCATTACCATAATCCTAACCCTAGCCTAACCATAGCCCTAAACCTAGCCATCACCATTGCCTAATCATTATTCCTAGTCCTAAACCTAGATCTAACCCTAAATCGAAATCTAACCCTAACCATAAGCCTAACATTAACACTAGCCTAAGCCCTAATGCTAATCATAAAACTAGCCCTAACCCTAACCCTTGCAGTAACACAAAAGCGAGCAATAGTCCTAAACCTCAAACTTAACTTAAACCAAACATTAACAGTACACTTAGAACTAACCCTAGCCCTAATTTGAGTCCTAAACTTAACCTTAATACTATCCCTAACTCTGACTCATATTCTAACACTCACCCTAGCTCTAAACACCACTCTAACCTTAAACTTAACCCTTACAGTAACCCTAGCCTTAATTCGAGTCCTAACCCTAATCTAAAAATAAACCTGACTATTAACCTAACACTAACACTAGCTTTAAATTTCACCCTAACCTTAAACATAATCCTAATACTAGAGGTTTAACCCCTAACCATAACCCTGAAACTAACCCTAAAAACTCTAGTTCTTACATTAGCCATTGCTCTAACCCTAGCCATAACCCTAACACAAAAACTAATCCTAATCTGAGCCCTAAATCTAGCTTTTACCCTAACCCTAGACCTAACCTTAGCTCTAACCCTATTTCTTACCCTATGCCAAACACAAAACCTAATGCTAATACTAATCCTAACTCTAATCCTTAACCTAACCCAAACCCTAACACTATTAGTAGTCCTAAACCTAGTCCTCATTCTAGCTCTAACCATAACCCAAACCCTAACCCTAATCCTGACTTTTATTATGACATTAACACTAATCATAGTTCTAAACCTGAACTTTGCCCTAAACCTAACCATAACACTAACCCCAGTGGTAACCTTATACCTAAACCTAAACCTAACACTAGCCCTAGACCTAAGTCTAATCCTAATCTATCCATATCTCTAGACTTAGACCTAAGGAAAAACCCAGCCCCAATCCTAACAATAACCATTAGCCTAAAGCCAAACTCTAATTCTTCCCCTAGACTTAACCCTAGTCCTAATTCTGGCTTTCACATTAACCATAACCCTAAATTGAACACTGACCCTGACAAAACACTAACCTTAACTCTAAACATTACCCTAACCCTAAACCTAACCCTAAAACTATACTGAGCTTTAACATTAACCCTAAAACCAGCCCTAATAATAACAAAGTTCTTCATTTGTCATAACCCTAACCTATCGCAAAATCTAGCCCTAACCCAAGCCCTACCCTAGCTGTAACCCTAAAGCTAACCATAATCTTAACCTTAGCCATAGCCCTAAACATAAGCCTAACCCTAGACCTAATACTAACCATAACATTAGCCCTATCACTAGCTCTAACCCTATCCATTACCCTAATGATAACCCTAATGCTTCTGCTACCCTAGGCCAAACCCTTATCCTATCCCTAACCCTAACCCTATCCATTACCCTACACCTAACCTGAACTCTAAACCTAAAACTATCAGTAACCTATCCCTAACCATAATGATAACTCAACGCTTAAACCTAAACCTTAATCTAATAAAAACCCTAACCTTGACCCTGAACCTAATAATACCCATAGCTCTAAACCTGACCCTAACAAGAAACCTAACCCTTACAATAGTCCTTGCTATAAACTAACTCTAAAACTCTCTCTAACTGTAACTCTAGACCTGACATTAGCCCTAGCTTTAATCCTAATCTAATACAAATCTTACCCCACATCCTAGCCATAAACATCACTTTAATCATAAAACTAACCCTAACAATAACCCTAATTCTAATCCTTACCTTAGTCCTAATAGTAGCTATAATCCCATCACTTAACCTAACCCTAACCCTAACCTTAACACTAACCCTAGCCCTAAACCTAGGCCTAATCCTAAAACTAACCCTGGTCCTAATCACAGCCCTAATGAGGCCTATCCCTAACCCAACCCTAACCCTAACCCTAAGACTAACTCAAACTCTTACTCTAGCCTTATACCTAGTTCTAAACCTATCCCTTACTATCACCCTAAACCTAGCCCTAATCTTAGCCCTAATCCTAGCCCTATCCTTACCCATAGCTCAAAGCCTAGATCTCAACCTAACTCTAAATCTAACCCTAAAACTAAGCCTAAATCTCACACTAACACTAGCTCTAATCCTAACATTAATCCTAAAACTAGCCCTAACTCTACCCCTAGCCCTAAAACAAAACCGAATCATAACCCTAACCCTATCACTTAACCTAAACAAAACCAAAACCCTACAACTAGACCTAATCCTATCTCTAATTCTAGTCCTAACCCTAACCTGAAAATTAATCCGGACCCTGACTCTGACCCTAACATTAAACCTAGCTCTATACATCATTGTAACCATAAATTTAAACCTAACACTAGACGTAGCCATTACCCTGACCCTATCACTAGCTCTAATCATAACACTACGTCATATATTAGCCATAGCCTTAAACCTAGCCCCAATCTAACCAAAAACCTAGCCTTATTCCAAGTCCTAAACCTAGGGTTTTTTTATATTTATTTTTAGTTTTTGGTGGACACAACATCTTTATTTTATTGGTATGTGGTGCTGAGGAATGAACACAGCGACCCGTGCATGCCAGGCAAGCACACTACTTCTTGAGCCACATCCCCAGTCCCTAAACCTAGTTTTAACCCTAAATGTAAACCTAACACTAACCCAAAGAAAAGCCCTTATCCTATGCATTACCCTACTCCTAATCTTATGTCTAACCCTATCCATTACCCTAATGATAACCCAACCCTTAAGCTAACCCTAGGCCTAAACCTAACCCTATCCATTACAGTAAACCACACCTAAACCCTAAACCTAAAACTTTCATTACTTTAACCCTAAACCTAGTGATAATTCAAGCCCTAAACCTAAACCCTAACCTAACCAAAACCCTCACCTTGATCCTGAACCTAATAATAACCCAAGCTCTAAAACGGACGTGTAGTATAAACCTAACTGCTACTCTGGACCAAGCCATAAACCTAAAACTATCCCTAACTGTAACCCTAGACCTGACATTTGCCCTAGCCCTAATACTAGCCCTAACTCTAACACAAACATTAACCCTCATCCTAGCCCTAAACCTAGCTTTAATCATAACCCTAAACCTAACCCTAGACCTAACCCTAATACTAACCCTTGCCCTAGCACTCAACCTAGCTATAACACAATACCTTAACCTAAACGTAACCCTAACTCTAAACCTAACCCAAAGTCCAAACCTAACACTAACACTAGCCCTAATTTAGCCCTATTCCTAACCCTAACCCTAACCCTAGCACTAAGACTAACTCTAACTCTCATACTAGCCCTATCACTAGTTCTAACCCTAACCCTTACCATAATCCTAAACCTAACCCAAACTCTAGACCTAACCCTTGCCCTATCCTTACCCTAGCCCTAACCATAGATCAAAACCTAACTCTAAATCTAACTCTAACCTGAAGCCTAAGCCTAACCATTTTAAATACATTTGTATTTAGACTCTGTGTCTACAGATGTTGGCTTCAATTATTATTAAGAATATAGTCATTAGTTTCATAAAAGGCATACCAATTCTGGTGGTGTATAGAGAAATGAGGGTCAGGGGTAGGATGCTATGTTAAGGGGGAAAGAATTGAGGGTATGTGATGATTCTAACTTAGGAAATTTGGAGGAGAACTCTAATGAATAGACAGGGGGAATTTATGGAAGAAGCTATAAATTGAAACTCTTTATCTGTACTCATAAAATTACCCTATGTATAAATAGTAAAAGTTAGAAGGCTGAAAGTGGGATAGAGGGAGAAATAAAAAAGAAGAAGAAATAACAAGGAAAGAAAGAAAGAGAGGGAGAAAAAAAATAAGAGCAAATAAAGGGGTGGTGAGGTTGGGACTATGAAATTCCTCTATATTATACAATTCTAGTGATTCAGTTCTTAAAGTCCAATTTCATGGAAAGTTCTTGGTTTCACATATGTTGTCGTTGTGAGAACCAGAAGAGGAAGGGTAGAGGAGAATGGATGAGAAGAGCAAGAAAAGAAAAGCAAACAAGAAAAAAAATCTCTCAGAACTCTTGCAGTAGGTGAAGTTGTCGATTCCTAGCTTGAATCTCTGTGCTCAGGATGGTGGAGGTAGCCAGGATGAGAGGGATTGAGGTTCTACCTAGAGCCTCCCTACTCTGAGTCTCTGAATTGGAAACCAGGTGCTTGTACAGTTGCTGTTCCGTATTGATAGCTACACCCCCCAAAAGCTTATGAGAAAAATCTTGAGTTATCACACCTGGAGGTAGGGGAGTTGGAAACCAGGTACCTGATAAGCTGCAGAACCAAGCTTGTATCCATGCCCACCAATAGATGGCGAGTAAGGTTTTGCAAGATGGATTCAATCTATTACCCATGCATGGTGTTTGGTGAGGTGGGTGGTCCTGGAGTGTCCTTGTGCTGTGTCCAGAGCTCAGTTTTTTGACCTCAAGCAAACCATCTGTGTTCTGTTCTGCCTTCCATCTGCACAGAGAGCACCTGTGTGGCTGAGAATGCTGTCTGTGCCCAGAGAAACTGTGCAGCTCAGCCTTCTATCTATGCCGAGAGCACCTATGTGGCCCTATTTTTTTCACATTTCTATGATACTGGGCAGGATTCATCTTTTACTTAGCCTTACTATGTTCTACAGTTTTGGGCCTTGTCGGTTCAATGGTTCACAGTCAGGAACAGTTTGTATTTTTAGGTTTCCCTTAAAACCAACCCTGACTCTGACTCCTATCCTGCACGAACCCTAGCTATAAATATCACCCTAACCTTAAACCTAACCTTAACACTAAACCTAACCCACATCATAACACTAAAACTAACCCTAATGGTAACCCTAGTTCTTACATTAGACATTGCCCTAACCCTAGCCCTAACCCTAACACAAATCCCAGGCCTAATCTGAGACCTAAACCTAGCTTTAACCCTAAATCTAACCATAACCATAGCCCTAACCCTAGCTCTAAACCAATCACTTACCTGAGCAAAACCCTAAACCTAAGGGTAACCCTATACCTATCCCTAATCTTTAGGCTAACCAAAACACTAACCCTATTAATAACCCTTACCTTTGCACTCATTCTAAGTCTAACCATATCCAAAACCCTAAAACTAAACCTGACCCCCTTTATTGACCCTACCACTAATCCTAGGTCTAATCCTAACAGTAACCCTAACCCCAAACCTACTGTAATCCTACTCCTAGACCTAATCCTGAACCTAACTCTCATCCTAGCCCTAACCATAGCTCAGAACCTAACCCTTACACTAAACATAACCCTAACCTAACCCTAGTAATAACTCTCACCCTAACCCTAAATCAGGACGTAATTCTAACCACAACCCTAGCTCTAACCTTAAGTCTAACTGTATCATTACCCTAAATATAACCATTACGCTAATGCTAACCTTAGGCCTAACCTTAAACATATCATTATCCCAAAATATATTAATTACCCTAAACCTACCCTGAACCATAGACATAATCCAATCATTAAAATAACCCTAACCCTAATGCTAATTTGAGCCCTAACCCTAAACTCAAATCTGAACCAAACCATAACACTGACACTGACCCTAATAATTCCCTTGCTCTAAACCTCACTCTTACCCTATACCTAACCCTTACACTAGATCTAGCCATAAAACTAACCATAAATCTATCCCTAAGCAAAACCCTATACCTGATATTAGCCCTAGCCATGATACTAGCCCTAAACTTAACCCTACCCCTTATAATAATGTTAAACATAGCCTTAATTATAAACCTAAACATAACCCTAGGCCTAACTCTAACACTAACCCTAGCCCTAATCTTAGACCTAATTTAGCCCTATCCCTAACCTTAACCCTAACCCTAGCCCAAAGACTAACTCTAACTCTCATCTTAGTCCTAACCCTAGTTCTAACCCTGTACTTTACTGGAACCCTAATCCTAGCCCAAACCATAGGTCTAACACTAGTCCTATTCATAGCCCTAGCAGCAACCCTAGATCTAAACCTAACTCAAAATCTAACCCTAAACCTTAGCCTAAACCTAAACCTAACACTAGCCCTAACCCAAAGGCTAATCCTAAAACTAGCACTAACCCTAGCCCTAAAACAAAACCAAGCCATATACCTAACCCTAACCCTTAATAAAAACTAAGCCCTAACCCTACACTTAGCCATAACTCTAGCCCTAATTCGAGTTTTAAGCCAAACCCTAAAACTAACCCTGACCCTGACTCTGACATTAACACTAACCCTAGCTCTAAACATCACCCTAACCCTATACATAAACCTAACAATAGACCTGGCACTAACCCAAACATAAAATTAGCCCTAATCCTAGCCTTTATTTAATCATATCCTAACCCTAAACCTAGCCATAAGACTAATTTTAACTCTTGTCCTAGCCCTAGCCCTAGTTCTATTTTTAGCCTTAATCCTAACCCTAGTTCTAAGCCTAAGTCTAATCTAAACCTAACTCAAACTTTATCTGTAACAATAAGCCTAAACCAAAACCTAACACTACCCCTAACCATAATGCTAATCCTAAAACTTGCCCTATTTTTAGCCCTAGCCATAAACGAAAACCAAGCCATAGCCCTTATCCTAACCCTTAAACTAAATCAAAACCTAACCCTACAACAAGCCTTAAAACTAAATCTAAAACTAACTCTGACCCTGACAGTGACCCTAACACTAATCCTAGCTCTAAAAATCACCCTAACCTTAAATGAACCCTAACACTATATCTAGCCTTAATCTAACCCTAAAACTAGCCTTAATCATAACCCTAGTTCATACATTAGTTATTGTCCTAACCATAGCCCTAACCTAACACAAATTCTACCCCTAATCCGAGCCCTAACCCTAGCTTTAACCCTAATACTTGCCCTAACCCTAACCCTAACACTAGCCCTAAACCTAACTCTAACCCAATTCCTTACACTAAGCCAATCCATAACACAAAATTTATCCCTAGTTCTAATCCTAATCCTTAGCTTAACTTAAACTATAACCGTATTACTAGTCTTAACGCTAGCCCTCATTCTACCTCTAAACATAACCCTGACCCTCATCTGACCCTAACAGTAACCCTAGGTCTAAACCTGAACCTAAACCTAAACCAACTCCTAACACTAGACTTACAGGTAACCCTATACCTATACCTAAGCCTAACAATAGAACTAGATCCAAAGCTAATTCCAAATATAGCTATAACTCTAGGCTGAGACCTACACAGAAACCTAGCACTAGCCCTAACAATAATCCTTAACATAAACCGAACACTTACCCTACCCCTAGACCTAAACCTATTGTTAATTCTGGCTCTAAGGTGTTGAGAGCCACAGCCGAAGGGGCCCCAGCAAACTTCCAGCTGCCAGCAAACTTCCAGCTGCCGGCTGATGATTGGCTCACAGCGGCCCCAGCAACATCTAGCTGATTGGCTCCTCGGCCCCAGCAACATCTAGCTGATTGGCTCCTCTGCAGTGATGCTCATTGGACTGTTTCCCTGCCCTTTCAGACCACGGAGCTGCTCATTGGGGGACTTTTTTGGCTCCGCCCACGTGACCCAGCCAATCGGCCTCAAGAGCAGGAGGATTGTGGGAGGTGGGGAGAAGCTTGTGTGGGAGAGAGAGGCTTGTGGAAAGCCGGTGGTGGCAGTTGAGGCTCTGAGGGTTTTTCCTGAGAGGCTGTTTTGTTTGGCGTGTGTGGTTCTAAAAATAATGTTAGTTTCTTTTGACAAGTGGCTCCTGATTGTGCCCAGCCAGACTGCGGCATTTGGTGGGCCGCACGGGGAGCGACTGAGGGTAAGTGAAACTGCTCGCCCCTGAGGGCAGGGCGAGAGGATGGGTAGCCATTTTAAGATTCCTCTTTTGTTATTTTGTTTCACTTTTGTTTTAAGTTGCCTGTCCCTGGAGATGTGTAAGATGGAAGAAAAACCACTCACATCTGAGGAACAGATAGGGAGAAAGGACAGATGGACATTTCAGGAGGCTATTATAATGATTTTGTGTTGTTCCAATTTTGTTTCACTCAGTTTCAGTTTTGTTAGGCGTTATCTTGTTGGGTTATATTATAGTAGAAATACGGGATCAGAAATTAGTAAAAAACAAACTGAAAGAGTGTTAAGTAAATTGTTAGAGGAAGGAGGCATCTCAGTAAAATCAAGAACAATCAGGGCATACGTTGATACAATACAAAAATGTAGCCCATGGCTTTTTAAGGAGGAGTTGTTAAATATATCACAATGGAACCATCATGGTGAAGATTTAAAAAGAATAGAAAAGAAAAGCCCAGGAACTCTGCCAATTGGCACATTGCCATTGTGGACGTTCATATCTTGTTTGCTTAGTCCAAAGCCTTCAGTTCAGACAATGGTAGAGGAAGGAGAAGACATATTGATTCAAGTAAAAGAGAAGGTCTCTCAAGTTAGTCAGACAGAGGAAAAGATTCAAGTAAAAGAGAAGGCCTCTCAAGCTAGTCAGACAGAGAAAGAAAGTGTAAAACAGAAAAAGCCATCAGGGGGAAAGTTACAACAGGAGACTGTTACTAACACATTTCTATCACCAGAGGACGTAAGTGTCCAACTAACAAGGCCACCTCCATATGCTGGGAGGTCCCCAACCCCCACAGTTGATAGTTGGAATCCTGAGACAAGATCTCAAATATTAACATGCCCTGTATTTGAGGCAGGAGGGCAGCGAGTTTACCAAGTTTTAAATTTCAAAACAGTGAAGCAGCTAAAAGAGGCTGTAACAACCTATGGTCCTCAAGCACCCTTCACTGTAAGCATGGTCGAATCCATTAACAACTTGAACATGACGCCAGCAGATTGGGCTAATATGTGTAAAGCTGTGCTAAATGGAGGACAATACCTGTTATGGAAGGTTGCCAATGAGGAATTTTGCAAGGAGACGGCTAGGCGAAATGCAGCAGCTGGTTATCCTCAGAGAAATCTAGATATGTTGTTAGGAAAGGGACCTTATGAGGATCAGCAGCAACAAATTGCATATGATCCTGGCGTATACGCACAAATTGCTGCAGATGCAATTAAGGCATGGAAGACTTTACAAGGACATGGAGGTTTACAAGGTCAATTATCTAAGGTAATACAAGGAGCTAATGAACCTTATGCTGAATTTGTAGACAGGCTTATTCAAACAGCTACCAGAGTTTTGGGGAATACAGAACAAGCAATGCCATTACTAAAACACCTGGCTTATGAGCAAGCGAATCGTTGGTGCAGAGATATCATTAGACCATGGAAACATGAAGATTTAAACACATATATAAATTATGTAGAGACATTAATGAACAAGAGCAAGTCGTGGCAGCTGCAGTAAAACAGGCTTTAGATGCCAGAGACATTAATGAACAAGGGCAAATTGTGGCAGCTGCAGTAAAACAGGCTTTAGATGCCAGGCCAAGAACATGCTACAATTGTGAACAAACAGGACATTTTAAAAGGAATTGTCCCATTGGAGGAGGGTTTAACAAAACTAGGTATCAAAGGAGTAGAATACCAGGTATTTGCCCACAATGCCGTAGAGGGAGACATTGGGCTAATGAATGCTGTTCTCAAACCACCATAGAGGGTACTCCATTATCAAAAAACGAACAAGGACCAGGTGTTTATCCACGATATCGTGGAGAAAGGCATCGGGCTCCATTGCCAAAAAATGGACAGGGGGGCCCAATGCTCCGGGGCCCAAAACCACAAAATATACGGAGCACTGGAGGAACCCAGCAACCCCATCAGGGTAGTGCCCAGGACACATTGTCCATCAGATCCCTCATCAGACAAACCAGAGGGAGCGCAGGGTTGGACATCTGCGCCTCCGCCAGAGCAGTACAAACTCCAGAGATGGGAGTTCAAATCATTCCCACAGGGGTGAAAGGACCTCTTCCCAAAGGAACAGTAGGCTTATTATTGGGACGCAGCTCTTCTACTCTAAAAGGACTTATGATAAGTCCTGGGGTAATTGATCCTGATTATGAAGGTGAAATAAAAATTATAGCCAGTTCTCCAAAGGGTATATCAGTAATTTCACCAGGAGATAGAATAGCACAGTTACTAATAATACCCAGCCTACATGATAAATTTTCCAGTCATACTGTAGAAAGAGGTTCCAAGGGATTAGGCTCCACAGGTGTAGATTGGGCTATGCTTTCTTTAAATTTAGATTCTCGCCCCATGCTAAAACTAAATATTCAAGGACATGAATTTAATGGGCTACTGAATAAAGGTGCAGACCTTAGCATCATCTCTCGTCAAGAATGGCCAAAACATTGGCCATTACAACAAGCCACTCAAACACTTCGAGGCCTAGGAGTGGCGACTAATCCCCATAGAAGTGCAATGGTATTAGATTGGAAGGATCCTGAAGGATGTGAAGGAACTATACAGCCATATGTATTGGATCATCCTCCCGTAAATTTATGGGGACGAGATGTCCTAGATCAATTAGGTTTGACATTAACAAATAACATCAACCAAAATGCACCCACTATTATGACTAGACAAGGTTTTAGGAAAGGAAAAAGATTAGAAAAACAAGAACAAGGTATAGCAGCACCAATACAAATAGATCAAGGAACAGAAAGACATGGGTTGGATTTTCAGAAAGGGCCACTGAGACAATAAAAATTACTTGGAAATCAGAAAGACCAGTATGGGTTCCTCAGTGGCCCCTGACTAAAGAAAAGGTACAAGCAGCCCATGACCTGGTCAAACAACAATTAGCGGAAGGACATATACAACCTTCTGTATCTCCCCATAATACTCCCATTTTTGTCATCAAAAAGAAATCTGGTAAATGGAGATTATTGCAAGATTTAAGAGCCATTAATAATGAGATGGTTATTATGGGACCTGCTCAATCAGGGATTCCTCAGTTGTCTGCTTTGCCAAAAACCTGGTATGTTTTAGTTATAGATATTAAAGATTGTTTTTTTTCAATTCCAATTCATCCTGAGGATAGTCCACGTTTTGCATTTACTAACCCTGCACTGAATCATGAAGGTCCTGATCAGAGATATGAATGGAAAGTACTCCCTCAAGGGATGGCTAACAGCCCAACTATGTGTCAAATTTATGTTAACAAAGCAATCCAGCCACTTAGAAATCAAAATCCTGAACTACAAATATTTCACTATATGGATGATGTATTATTAGCACACAAAGATAAAAACACATTGCTAGAATGTTATGCCACACTTACAAACTTATTAAAAAGTTATAATCTAGAGATAGCAATAGATAAAGTACAATTAAATTTTCCAATTAATTATTTAGGAGTTCTATTATCCTCAACAATGGTCCATCCACCAAAATTTCAAATACGAGTAGATCAACTCAAATCACTTAATGACTTTCAAAAGTTATTAGGAGACATAAATTGGATAAGGCCTTATTTAGGTATACCAACAGGAGAGTTGGGACCTTTATTTGATATCCTAAAAGGTCCATCAGATCCAAATTCACCCCGAATGTTAACGCCTGAAGCAAGAAAGGCATTAAAAATCATTGAAACATATATGGAAAATATGCATTTAGATAGAATTGATATAAGTTTGCCTTTATTATTTATTGTACTGCCAACAAAAAATATTCCTACAGGAGTATTCTGGCAAGAAGGTCCATTATTGTGGATACATTTATCTTATTCTCCTAACACTATTTTTACTAGGTATCCTGAGGCTGTAGGACAATTAATACTCAAAGGAATAAAAGCAGCCAAGGGAGTGTTTGGGATTTCTCCCAATAAAATTATTACTCCATATACTATGAATCAAATTGATGAGTTAGCTAATGAGTTAAATACTTGGGCAATAATCATGTGCAAATCTAATGTTTCATTTGATAACCACTTACCATCTAATCCTTTATTGTCTTTTTGGTCATTGCATCCTGTAATTTTTCCAAAAATGACAAGAAAAACACCTATCATGAATGCTCCAAATATATTCACTGATGGGTCAAATAATGGTACAGCAGCAGTAGTTACCCCTGATCAAACTTTTACATTTTTAGTACCCAAACAATCAGCTCAAAAGGTAGAGCTTAATGCAGTTTTACAAGCTTTTGTGATGTTTAAAGATTCTGTATTTAATTTATTTTCTGATAGTCAGTATGTAGTTAATGCTATAGTATCTCTTGAAGATGCTGGTAGGATTTCCCCTTCTTCTACTGTTTTCTCTTTGCTTTCCACTATACAAAGTCTAATCTGGGACAGAAAAGATCCATTCTTTATAGGACATATCAGGGCACATACAGGATTGCCTGGAGCCCTTAGTTTGGGCAATGATTTAGCAGATAAAACTACACATGACATACATATTTTTTCTACACTAGAAGAAGCTATAAATTTTCATAAAAAGTTCCATGTCAATGCTAATACTTTACAAAAGCGTTTTAAAATATCTAAGGAACAAGCTAGACAAATAATAAAACAATGTCAAAATTGTGTGACCTTTTTACCACAAGTTAATCTTGGAGTCAATCCTAGAGGATTGATACCTAACCATATTTGGCAGATGGACGTCACACACTTGCCAGAATTTGGAAAATTAAAATATTTGCATGTTACAGTTGATATTTCTTCTGGATTTTTGATGGGCTCCCTTCATGCCGGAGAAAAAACTAAAGATGTTATAGCTCATTGCTTACAAAATTTTGCCACTGTGGGTGTTCCAAAACAGTTAAAAACAGATAATGCCCCTGGTTATACTTCTACCTCTTTTAAACAATTTTGCTCAACATTTGGCATTACTCATATAACAGGAATTCCATACAATCCACAGGGACAAGTCATAGTTGAAAGAGCTCATCAAACTATTAAAATGTACTTATTAAAGCAAAAAGAAGGAATTGGGAAGGGGTATATATTCCCCAAAGATAAACTTAAAATAACCCTTTTTACTCTAAACTTTTTAAATTTGGATTCATCAGGACTTAGTGCTGCGGAAAGGTATATGTGTCCAAAAAATGTACATAAGCCCAAGGTACTTTGGAAGGATATTCTAACAGGACAATGGAAAGGTCCTGACCCAGTAACTGTCTGGAGTCGGGGGTCTGTTTGTGTGTTTCCACAGGGAGAACAGCAGCCGATTTGGATTCCAGAGAGATTAACCAAGGTCCTGACCCAGTGATTGTCTGGAGTCGGGGGTCTGCTTATGTGTTTCCACAGGGAGAACAGCAGCCGATTTGGATTCCAGAAAGATTAACTAAAGCGATTTCTACAGACCAAAAAGAAGATAATTTGGCTCAAATCCATAACAACTGATATCCAAAACTCCAGTTTGGCTATTCTTACATCTGCAACAGAACCAGGATGCTTTTTTCAATATCTATTTTATTATTGCCCTTTGCCATATCATGAAGTTCTATTTTGTTTTTTGAGCTCATACAGACCTAGGTTAATGTTTTGCTGATCAGTTCTATTTTTTGACTATAGAGTTTTTAAACATTGCAATGGAGATTTCACCTGTAAAAAGTTATAAGGCCTTTACTATAATGTTATGTGTTGTATGTATTATATTATGTGTGCACACTTGTGTTTTGTGTTATATGTTTGAATGTATGTATGTCCATATATCATATATGATGAGCGCTCATGATAAAATGGATCCAATTTTTTTTTTCACGTGATTTATATGGTTTAATTTAAATTGGGTAAACAACTGTTGAGGATTGTTTTAATATGTAAACAAAAAAGAAGGTTAACAGATCTGTTTGTTTACTTTCACCTTTCCTTTTCATTATATTTAATAATTCTCTTAAAGATAATGTAAATTGTTAAGAAAATTGTTTTGTTTTAGTGCCTTCTGTAATGTTACATAATTTTTTCTTTAGCCATTATTGCCAGAATTCCTATCTTCATCCCAGTGCTGGTGAAGTCAAAGATAAAACCAATCTTCAGCTTCTACAATAGCCATCACTGAACTGCTTGCAGAACTTGCCTGGACACATTGTGAGCTCACCTGTATGCATTGTGAACTATCTGTTGGTGCAGCGACTTGTGGTAGTGTTGGGGTATTTTTGCTGATGATGTCACCGGTGGTACAATTTTTCAAAGGAGCCCTCAATTGGCTTAATGTCATGGCATTTTGCATCCTCCTCTACTAGTGATGGTCTAAAATTTGGGGCCCAACAGAGGTGAGGCAAAGAACCTCACCCCCCCACTGGTGCAAAGGCCTATCCACAAGTATAGCTGTATGTTGGACCGGTAGTCAGTGACAGGTATGATCCAATTGCAGTGGTACCAACCTAAGACAGGAGGCTGACGCCTAGAGGTCAGTTCATCCGATGACGGGTAAGGACCATATGTTGAATTGGACTGCCTAACAGACACGGTCCCTAAGCCACATGCTTGTTGTTTAAACAGAGAGGGGGAGATGTTGAGAGCCACAGCCGAAGGGGCCCCAGCAAACTTCCAGCTGCCAGCAAACTTCCAGCTGCCGGCTGATGATTGGCTCACAGCGGCCCCAGCAACATCTAGCTGATTGGCTCCTCGGCCCCAGCAACATCTAGCTGATTGGCTCCTCTGCGGTGATGCTCATTGGACTGTTTCCCTGCCCTTTCAGACCACGGAGCTGCTCATTGGGGGACTTTTTTGGCTCCGCCCACGTGACCCAGCCAATCGGCCTCAAGAGCAGGAGGATTGTGGGAGGTGGGGAGAAGCTTGTGTGGGAGAGAGAGGCTTGTGGAAAGCCGGTGGTGGCAGTTGAGGCTCTGAGGGTTTTTCCTGAGAGGCTGTTTTGTTTGGCGTGTGTGGTTCTAAAAATAATGTTAGTTTCTTTTGACAAGTGGCTCCTGATTGTGCCCAGCCAGACTGCGGCACTAAGCCTAACCCTAACACTATCCCAAAAACTGACCCTTATTCTAGCACTGAACCTATCTTTAAACCTGAGACTAACCCAAAACCTAGACCTAACACTAGACCTAGCCATAACCCTAACCCTAAAACTAGCCCTAAGCATAACCCTACTTTTTGCAATAAGTATTGAACTAAACCTAACACAAAACCTAGCCCTAAACCTAGGCCTAAACTTAGCTCTAAGCATAACCCTCAGCCTAACCCTAGCCCTAAACCTAGCCATAACCTAAGCCTCACCTTAGACCTAACCCTAGCTCAAAGCCTAACCTTTACACTAAACATATCCCTAGCTCTATCCTAAAAACTAACCCTAAGCCTAGCCCTAATCCTAACGTTAAAACTAGCCTGAAATTTAACTCTAACCTCTTCTATTACCCTGACCCTAACCCTAACCCTAATTAGAACCCTATCCCAAACACTAAACCTAACTCTTACCATAAATGTAAACCTAGACCTAAACCTCAACCTAACCCTCACCCTAGCCCTAAGCCTAGCTCAAACACTAACCATTATCCTAACCTAAACATAACCCTAGCCCTAAACATAACACTTAACCTAACCCTAAAAATTACCCTAAATCACACCCTAGCCCTATCCTTAATCCTAGCCCTAATCCTAGACTTAATCCAAACCATAACCTAGCCCTAACCCTAGCTCTAAACCTATCCATTACACTAAAGATAACCCTAACCCTAATGCTAAACCTAACCCAATTGCTAAACCTAACCCATCCATTACCCTAAACCTTAACTGAAACCTAAACTAATCCCTATCCATTATGCTAACCCTAAACCTAAACCTAATGCTAATTCTAGCCCTAACCCTAAACCTTTAGCTAATCCAAATGCTAATCCTGACCCTGACCCTGACCATAATAATAACCCTAGCCCTAAACCTGACCTTTAACCTAAACCTAACTTTTACACTAGAACTAGCCATAACTTAACTCTAAAACTATGCTTAACATTAACCCTAGACCTAATATAAACCCTAGACCTGGTCCTAGCCATAACACTAACAGAAACCCTAGCGCTTAACCTAGCTCTAAAACTAGCATTAATCCTAAACTGAACCATAACCCTAGACCTAATCCAAACTCTAACGCTAACCCTAGCCCTAAATCTAGCTATAAGCCCACCCATTCCCATAAACTTAATCTTAACACCAATGCTAAAAATAACCCTAGCCCAACCTCTTGGTCTAACTCCAACACTAACCCTAGCCTTAATACTAGTCCTAATTTAGCCCTAACCCTAACACTAACACTAGCCCAAATCCTAGCCCTAATTTAGACCTAACCCTAACACTAAGCCTAAGACTACTACTCTGACTAACTCTAATTCTCACCCTAGCCGTAACCCTAGTTATAACCATATTCATTACCATAACCCTTACCCTCTCCCTAACCCTAGACCTAACCCTAGCCCTAACCCTAGATCTAACCCTAACTCTAAATATAAACCTAACTCTAAGCCTAAACCTCAACCTATTACTAGCCCTAACCCTGATGCTAATCCATAATCTAGCGGTAACCATAGCCCTAGCACTAAAACAAAACCAACCTATATCCCTAACCCTTAACCTAAACCAACACCTAACCATACACCTAGTACTAACTTTAGCCCTAATTCAACTTCTAACCCTAACCCTAAAACTAACTCTGACTCTGACACTGACCCTAATAGTAACCCTTTCTCTATACATCACCCTAACCCTGAACCTAACAGTAACACTAGACCTAACCCTAAATATAACCCTAAAACTAGCACTAATTGTAACACTAGTTTATATATTAGCCATAGCCCTAACCTTAGCACTAACCAAACCCCAAACCAAGCCCTAATCCAAGCCTTAGCCCTAGTTTTAACCCTAACCCTAAACCTAATCCTAACCCAGAACCTAGCCCTAAACCTTACCCTAACACTAGCGAGCATTCTAACCATGACCCTAGCCCTATCACTAACTCTAACCCTATGCATTACCCTAACCATAACCATAACTCTAATTGTAACCCTAGTCCTAACCCTAAAATTATCCCTAACCCTAACCTAATTCATTAACCTAAAACTAAACTGAACCCTAAACTAACCCTATCATTACCCAAACCCTAACCCTAATGCTAATTCAAGCCCTAAACCTAAACCTAACACTAGCACTGAACCTAATGCTAAGCCTAAAACTAGCCCTAACCATAGCCCTCGCCCTAAAACAAAACCGAGCCATAGCACTAACTTTAAAACTTAACCTAAACCAAAACCTAACCCTACACCTAGCCCTAACCCTAGCCCTAATTTGAGTCCAAACCCTAACCCTAAAACTACTCTGACCTTGAATTTGACCCTAACACTAACCCAAGGTCTAAATATCACCATAATGTTAAACCTAACCCTACCACTAGACCTAGTCCTAAACCTAAATGTGTAACTAGCCCAAATATTACCATAGTCCATACATTGGCCATAACTCTAAAACTAGCCCTAACTCTAACCAAAACCTAACCTTAATGCAACACCTAACCCTGGGTTTAGCCCTAAACCTAAACCTAACACTAGCCCAAATCCTAACCCTAAACATAGCCCTAACCCTAGCTTTAAACCTATCACTTACCCTAAGCTAACCTTAAACTTAATGCTAACCCTAGGCCTAACCCTAATCTTTAGCCTAACCCAAACCCTAACACTATTACTAGTCCTAACCCTAGCCCTAATTCAAGCTCTAACCATAACCCAAACCCTAACCCTAATGCTGACACTTATTCTGACCCTAACGGTAACCATATCTCTAAACCTAACCCTAACAATAATCAAACCCTAACACTAGCAATAGCAATAAACCTATACTTAACCTAACTCTAACACTAGTGCTAGACCTAAACCTAATCCTAAATCTAGCCATATATCTAGACCTAGACCTAAAAAATAACCTAGCCCTAGCCCTAATGATAAACCTTAACCTAAAACATACACTTACCCTACCCCTAGACCTAACTCTAGTGATAATTCTGGGTTTAACCCTAACCCTCACGTTAACCCGAACACTGGCCCTGACCCTAACACTAACGCTTGCTCTAAATATTACGCTAACACTAACCCTAACCCTAACACTTGACCTAGCCATAACACTTACCCAAAATGTAGCCCTAATCATAACCTTGGTTCATACATTAGTTGTAGGCCTAACACTAACCCCATCTTAACCCAAAATCTGGCCCTAATCTGAGCGCAAACCCTAGTTTTAACCCTAACCCTAAAACTAGTACTAACTCATACCCTAACCCTAGCTCTTACCCTATCCATTACCTTAAGCTAAACCCTAAACTGAATGCTAACCCTTCTCCTAAACCTAATCCATAGCCTAACCCAAACCCTAACCCTATTAGTAGTCTTAACCCTAAACTTCGTTCTAGCTCTAACCCTAACCCAAACCCAAAACTTAACCCTGACACTTATTCTGACCCTAACAGTAACTGTAGGTATAAAACTGACTGTAACCCAAAACCGAACCCGAACATTAGCCCTACAGGTAATCCTATACTTAAATCTAAACATAACACTAGCCCTACACTTAAACCTAATCCTAAATTTAGCCATTTCTCTAGCCTAGACCTGAGCAACAACCTAGCCCTAGCCCTAACAATAACTCTTCACCTAACCCAAACACTAACCCTACCCAAGGACTAACCCTAAAACTAACACTATCCCTATTCCTAAACCTAACCCTAGCCCTTGCTTTAAGACTAACTATAGCTCTCTCCCAAGCCCTAGCCCTAATTCTAACCTTATCGCTTACCATATCCTTATTCCTATCCATAGCCTAGAATAATCCTAGCCCTAACCTTACACCTTGCCCTAACCCTAGATCTAAATGTAACTCTAAATCTAACCCTAATTCTACGCCTAAACCTAACACTAACACTAGTCCTAACCATAACACTAATCATAAAACTAACCCTAATCATAGGCTTAGCTCTAAAACCAAACTGAGCCATAACACTAACTCTAAACTTTTACCTAAACCAAACCCTAACCTTACATATAGCCCTAAGACTAGCCCTAATTCAAGTCCTAATCTTAACCCTAAAACTACCCCTGAACCTGTCTCTGACATTAACACTAATCATACCTCTAAACATCACGCTAAACCTAAACATTACCCTAACATTAGACCTACTCCCAACCCTAATTCTAAAACTAGTTCTAATCATAACCCTAGACTATACATTAGCTGTAACCTTAAACCTAATGCTAACCAAAACCAAGCCCAAATCTGAGACCTAACCCTAGATTTCACCCTAACCCTAACCCTAACACTAGCCCTAACCCTAACCCAAACCCTAGCTCTAAACCTAGCTCTAATCTTATCTTTTACCCTAGCCAAACCCCAATCCTAATGCTAACCCTAGTTCTAAAACTAATCCTTAGTCTAACCCAAAACCTAACCCTATTACTAGTCCTAAATCTAGCCCTCATTCTTGTTATAACCAGAACCCAAAACCTAATGCTAACCCTGACCCTTATTCTGACCCTGAACCTAAACCAAACCCTAACACTAGCCCTACCCATAACCATATATCTTAACCTAACCCTAACACTAGCCTAGATAACACCTAATCCTAAATCTAGCCATATCTTTAACCAAGATCTAAACAAAAACCTAGCCCTAGCTCTAATGATAACCCTTAACCTAAGCCAAACACTAACCTTACCTCTAGATCTAACCAATCCTAATTCTGGTTCTAGCACTAACCCTAACCCTAATCCAAACACAGAGCCTTACACTAACACTAACCCTAGCTATAAAACTGACCCTAACCGAAACCGAAACCTAACACTAGACCTAGCCATAATCATAAACATAAATCTTACATTACCATAGCAGTAAAACTAGCTCTAAACCTAAAAAAAAAAAAAAAAAAAAAAAAAAAAAAAAAAAAAACCTAGCCCTAATCCTAGGCCTAAATCTAGCCCAAAGTGTAACCCTAACCTAACCTAAACTTATCCCTTAACCTAAGCCTAACCCTCAGGCTAACCCTAACCCTCGCCTTAGACCTAACCTTAGATAAAACGCAAAATCAAACCCTAAACATAACCCTAGCCCTATCCCTAAACCTAATCCTAATCCTAGCCCTAATCATAATGTGAACACTAGCCCTAATACTATCTCTAAAATTATCCATGACCCAAAACCGAACCTTAACCCTAATAAAAACCCTAGCTCTAATCCTAATTGTAACCCTAATCCTAGAACTAAACCTAAACCTAACCCTCGTCGTAGCCTTAACCCTAGATGAAACCCTAACCCTTACTCTAACACTAACCCTAGCCCAAACCTTAACACTAACCCTAAACCTAAAACTACCCCTAACCCTAACCTGACATCTAAACCTATCCATTACCCTAACTCTAATGATAAACTTAGCCCTAACCCTAACACTAACCATAAACATAAAACTACCCTTAACCCTAACCTGACATCTAACCCTATCCATTAACCTAAATCTAAAGATACCTTAGCCCTAACCATAATAAACGTAAATCTAATCCTAGACATAATCCTAAACCTAACACTCACCCTAGCACTAACCCTAGCTCAAAACCGATCCTGTACCCTAAAACTAACCCAAGTCCTATCCCTAACCCTAACCCTAACTCTAGCCCTAATCCTATCCAAAACCCTAGCCCTAATGCTATTCAATACCCTAAAATTAACCCTAACACAAATAATAACCCTAGGACTAACCCTAACCCTATCGCTAACCCTATCCCTACCAAATACCCTAATCTTAACCTGAATCCTAAACCTAAACCTATCCATTAAACCCTAATTTGAACCCTAATGCTAATTTGAGTCCTAACCCTAATAATTAAGCTAACACAACCCCGAAACCTGAACCTGACCCTAAAAATACACCTTACTCTTAACTTGGCCCTTACCGTAAACCTAACATTAGACTTAGCCATGAACCTAACCCTAAAACTATTCCTAGCTGTAACCCTAAACCTGATATTATCCTTATCCCTAAAACTTGCTCTAACCCTAACACAAGCCATAGCCCTCATCCTAACACCAAATCTAGCCTTAATCCTAACACAAACCTAACCCTAGACCTAAACCTAATTCTAATCCTTGCCTTAGCCTTAAGCCCAGGTATAACCCCATCCCTTCCCCTAAACCTAACCCTAAACCTAATCCTAAACATAGTCCTTACCCTAGGACTAACCCTAACACCAATCCTAGACATATCCCTAGCCCTAATTTAGCCCTAAACTAAACCCTAACCCTAGCCTTAAGTCTAATTCTAACTATTGCCCTAGCTCTATTCCTAGCTCTAAACCTATCCCTTACCATAAGCCAAACACTAGACCTAACCTTAGCCCTAAACATAGCCATAGCCCTAACCCTAGAATTAACCATAACTCTAAATGTACCCCTAAGCCTAAACTCACCCTATCACTAGCAGTAACACTAACATTAATTGTAAAACTACACTTAACTTTAGCCTTAGCCCTAATACATAACGAGCCATACCACTAACCCTAACCCTTAACCTAAACCAAATCCTAATCCTACATCTAGCCCTAAGTCTACCCCTAATTCGGGTCCTATCCCCAACCCTATAACTAACTTTGACCCTGACTCTGAACCTAACACTAACCCTAGCTCAAAATATCACCCTGAATTTAACCCTAACCATAAAACTAGACAGCTCTAACCATAACCCTAAAATTAGCCCTAATCATAACCCAAGTTCTTACATTAGCTGTATCCCTTACACTAGCCATAATGTAACCCAAAACCTAGCCCTAATGTGAGCCCCAACCCTAGCTTTATCCCTAACTCTAAACCTAAACCAAGTCCTAACCCTGACCCTAAACCTCACCCTAACATTAACCCTTGCACTAACTCTAAACCTAACACTAGTCCTAACCCTAACTCTAACCATAACCCTAGCCCTAACCCTAGTTCTAACACTATCCATAACCCTAAATCTAACCCTAATCCTAACCCTTATGCTAACCCTCGGCCTACACCTAACACATTCGCGAACCCTAACCTATCATAACCCTAAACATAACCCTTACCCTAAACCTAACCAAACACTAAACCTAGACGTAACACTAAACCTAAAACTAGCCCTAATTGTAACCGTAGTTCTTACATTAGCAGTAGCCCTAAAGGTAACACAAAACCTAGCCTAGTCCTAATTCAAGCTCTAACCCTAGCTTTAACCCTAACCCTAAACCTAATCGTAGCCCTAACCCTAACTCTAACACTAGCACTAATACTAGCGCTAACCCTATCCCTTACCCTAAGCCAAACCATAACCCTAAATCAACCCTAGTCCTAAACCGAATTCTTAGCCTAACTCAAAACCAACTCTATTACTAGTCCTAAACCTAACCCTGAAACTAGCTCTATCACTATCCCAAACCCTGACCCTAAACCTGACCCTTATTCTGACTCTAACACTAACCATATGTCTAAACATTACCCTAACCATAAACCAACCCCTAACATTGGTATTACCTGTAACCCTAACAGTAGACCTAGACCTACACTTAATCCTTCATCTAGTGAGAACTCTAGGCCTAGCCCTAAACAAAAACTTACCCTAGCCCTAATAATAACCCTTAACCTAACTCAAACACTAACCCTACCCCTAGACCAAAACCTAGTCCTAATGCTGGTCTTAACAATAAACCTAACCCTAACCCGAACAATGACTCTTACCCTAACACAAACCCTAGCTCTAAATCTTATCCTAACAAAAAACATAACCCTAAGACTAAACGTAGCCATATCACTAACCCTGAAACTAGCCAATACTATAGGCCAAAACCTACCTCTAACTCTATCCATTGCTCTAACCTAACCCTAAACCTAACGCTAAACCTAGCCCTAACATTCACACTGATTCTAACCCTAAACTTCATCCTAGTACAAACACTAGATCAATCCCTAACCCTTAAACTTAACCTAACCCTAACACTAACCCATGGCCTAAACCTAAACCTAATGTTAACCCTAGCACTAATCTTTTCCTTAACCCTAGCCCTTACCCTAGCTCTAAACCTACATATTACCCTAACTCTAACCCTAACTTTAATGATAAACCTAGCCCTAACCCTAGCTCTAACGTTCTAGCTTTACCTAATCCTAGCCCTAATTTACCCGTAAACATAACCTAACCCTAGTCCTAAGTCTAACTCTAACTCTCGCCTTAGTCTTATTCCTAGTTCTAACCATATCCCTTACTATAATCCTATCACTTGCTTTACATTAGCCCTAACCCTACCCCTAGCCCTAATCCTATATCTAACCCTAGCTCTAAATCTAACCCTAACCCTAAGCTAAACCTCTCACTAACACAAGCCGTAACACTAATGCTAATTCTAACATTCAACCTAGCCCTAAAACAAACTCTAACCCCATCCCTTTCTCAAAACCTAAACCTATCCCTAAACTTAAACCTAAGCCTAAATCTAGGCCTAACCCTAACACAAATGCTTTACCTAATCTAATCCTAACCCTAAGCCTAAACCACACCCTAACAGGAGCTCTAACCCTAATGCTAATTTGAAAACTAGCCCTAATCCTAGCCCTAGCCCTCAAACAAAACTGAGCCATAGCACTGACCCTAACCCTTAACCTAAACCAAACCCAAAGACTACACCTAGCCCTAAACCTAGCCATAATTCGAGTCCTAACCCTAACCCTAGAATTAATACTAACCCTGATACTGACCTTAACACTAACCCTAGGTCTACACATCACCCTATCCCTAAATCTAAACCTAACACTAGATCTTGCCCTAAACCTAACCCTAAAACTAGCCCAAATCATAATTCCAGTTCTTAAATTAGCCATAGCCCTAAACCTAACACAAAATCTAGTCCTAATCCAAGGCCTAACCCTAACCCTATACCTAGTCCTAATCCTAGCTCTAACCCTATTTCTTACACTTAGTCAAACTCTCACCCTTTTGCTACCCTAGTCCTAGCTCTAATTCTATGCCTACCCCAAACCCTAACTCTATTACTAGTCCTAACCCTAGCCCTCATTCTAGCTCTAAACTTAATCCAAACCCTAACCCTGACCCTGACCTTTATTCTCACCCTAACACTAAACCTATGTTTAAACCTGACATTAACCCTTATGCAAAACCTGACACTAGCCCTACCAGTAAACCTAACCTTAAACCTAACACTAACACTAGCCCTACACCTAAACCTAATTCTAAATATAGCCACAACCCTAGCCTTAGCCCTAACAATAACCCTTAACATAAACCAAACACTACCTCTAACCCTACATCTAACCCTAGTCCTCATTTTGGACCTAAATCTAAACCTAAGCTTAAACTGAATCCTGACACTTACCCGAACAAAAACCCTAGCTCTAAAACTTATTCTAACCCCAAAACTAACCTTAAGACTAGATGAACTCTAAACCTAGCCATAACCATAACTCTAGCTCTTACATTACCCATATACCTAACACTAGCCCTAAACCTCAAACAAAACCTAGCCCTAATTACAGCCCTAAACCTAAACCTAAGCATAACATTAACCCTAAACCTAGCCCTAAACCTAACCCTAACTCTCGTTCTAGCCCTAACCCTAGCCCAAACGCTAAACCTCACCCTAACTCTAGCCCTAATCCTAACTGTAACCATAGCCCAAACCCAAGCTCTAACTCTATCCATTAACTAACCATAACCCTAAAACTAATGCTAACCCTAGCCTTAAACCTAATCCTAATGCTTCCCTAGCCCTGACTGTAACCATAACCCTCACCTTAGCCCTAAACCTAGCTCAATCCCTAAGCCTTACACTTAACTGAACCCTAACACTAACAGAAGGCCTAACCCTAACCTTAACCCCAGACCGAATCCTAACCTTACCCTATCCCTAAACCTAGCTCGAACCCTATCCATTACCCTAACCCTAAACGTAACCCTAAGGATAAAACTAGACCTAAAGCTAAATCTACCCTAAATCTAAACATAAACCTAACCCTAGAACTAACAGTGAACCTAACACTAATGCTAAATCTAAGCTAGCTCAAACCCTAATCCTAATACTAAACCTAAATCTAATGCTAACCTAAACCTAACCCTATCTTTAACGTGACATCTAAACGTATTACCCTAACCCTAATGATAACTCTAGCCCTCACTGTAACACTAACCACGACCGTAACCCCAGACCAAACCCTAAATTAACCTTATCCATAGCAAAAGTATTAGCTCAAAACCTAAACCGTAGCTTAAACCTAATCCTTGCAGAAACCCTCGCCCTAACCCTAACTCTAACCCTAAATCTAGCCCTACTCCTAACCATAACCCTTGCCCTAACCCTATGTCTAACCCTATAAATTACCCTAATGATAACCATAACCCTAATGCTACCCCTAGAACTACCCCTAAACCTATCAAAAACCCTTACCATATCCATTACCTTAAACATAACCTAACCCTAAACCTAACACTAACCATTACTCTAAACCGAATTCTAACATTAATGCTAATTTGAGCCTTAACCCTAAACCTTAATCTAACGCAAACCTGAAGCCTGACCCTGACCCTAATAATACTTATGCTCTTAATCTGACCCTTTCCCTAAATGTACCACTTAATTTGACCTAGCTATAAACCTAACCCTAAAAATATCACTAACTATAAACCTCGACCTGACATTAGTCCTAGCCGCAATTTTTTTCCTAAACCTAACACCAAAGCTAGCCCTAATCCTAGCTTTAAATCTAGACTTATTCCTAAACCTAACCATAACCATAGCCCTATCGCTAAAGCTAATGATAAATCTAGCCCCAACTCTAACCATAGCAGTAAACAAAACCGAGCAACAGGCCTAACACTAACCTTAACTTAAACCAAATCCTAGCACTACACCTAGATCTAACCCTAGCCCTAATTGGAGTCCTAATCATAACCTTATAAATAACCCTGAATCTGACTTATACCCTAACACTCATCCTGGCTCTAAACACCACTCTAAAATTAACCTGAACCCTAACAGTAACACTAGCCCTAATTCGAGTCCTAACACTAACCCTGAAAAAAACCTTGACCTGACTGATATCCTAACACTAAACCTAGTTATAAATATCACCCTAATCTTAAACCTAACCCTAACACTTGACCTACCCCTAACCCTAACCCTAATTGTAACCCTAGATTTTATATTAGCAATTGCCCTAACCCCAGCCTTAAACCTCACACAAAACTAGCCCTAATCTGAGCCCTAAACCTAGCTTTAACCCTAACCATAAACCTAAACCTGGACCTAACCCTGTCCCTTACCCAGAGCAAAACCTTAACCCTAATGGTAACCCTAGACCTATCCCTAATTCTTATGCTAACCAAATCCTAACCCTATTAATAGTCCTAACACTAGATCTCATTCTAGCTCTAATGCTATCCCAAACTCTAACCCTAACCCTGACCTTCATTCTGATGATAACATAAACCCTAGGTCTAAACCTGACCCTAACCCTAAACCAAACAATAACACTAGCCCTACTTGTAACCTTATACCTAAACTAATCATACCACTAGCTCTAGACCTAACCTAATTTTAAATCTAGCCTGAACTCTAGCTTTAGACCTAAACAAAAGCCTAGCCCTAGCCCTAACAAAAATCTTTACCTAACCCAAACACTAACTCTACCCCTAGACCTAAACCTAGTCTTAATTCTGGCTTTAACCCTAACTTTAACTCTAACCCAAACACTGACCCTGCCCTTAACACTAAACCTACCTCTAAACCTGAAACTAACCAAAACCTAAACCTAATTCTAGAACCAGTCATAACCCTAACCCTAAAATTAGCCATAATCATAACCCTAGATCTTACATTACCCATAGCCCTAGCCAAAGGTCTAAACCTAACACTAAACATAGAGATAATTTTAGACCTATACCTAGCCCTAAGCATAAACCTAAACATAACACTAGACCTATACCTAACCCTAGCCCTCACCTTAATCCTAAGATAACTCAAAGCCTAACACTTACCCTAAACATAAACCTAGACCTATCCCTAAAGGTCACACTAACCCTAGCCCAAATCCTAAACTTAACCTAGCCCTAAACCTAGCTCTAAACCTGCACATTACCCTAACCTTAAAACTTATTGATAATCCTAGCACGAAAACTAATGTTAACCCTAACCCTAACCAAAAAAGTTACCATAGACACAACCCTGAAATTAACATTTAGCATAGCCCTAACTCTAGATCAAAACATAAACCTAACCATAAACCTAAACATAACCATAGGTCTAATCCTAACCCTATAAATAATTCTAACTCTAAACCAAAATCTAAGCCTAACCTAACCCTATATGTTACCTTAACCCAAATACTAATGTTAATGATAACCCTAGCCCTAACTCTAGCACTACACCTAGATCTAACCCTAGCCCTAATTCGAGTCCTAATCAAAACCTTAAAAATAAACCTGAACCTGACTTATATCCTAACACTCATTCTAGCTCCAAACACCACCCTAACCCTAAACCTACTGTACTACTATCCCTAGACCTAACCCTAAACCTAGCCATAAACCTAGATCAAAACCTAACCTGTGCCATAAATCTAAACATAACCATAGCTTTATCATAAACCCTAAATCTAAATCTAACCCTAAACCTAAACCTACATTTAACCATATCCATTATCGTATCCCTTATCCTAAGCCTAATGATAAACCTAGCTGTAAACTTAAACCTAAACCTAAACCTATCATAATCCTGTCCCTAGACCTAAAGCTGAACCTAAACCTCGACCTAGCCCTAGCACTAACACTAGCTCAAACCCTAGTCCTTACCCTAAACATAACCCTAGCCCAAACCCTAACCCCAATCCTAGCCCTAATCCTAATCATAACCATAGCCCAAACCCTAGTTCTAACTCTATCCATTACCCTAACCATGACCCTAAACCTAAAGCTAAACCTAGACCTAACCCTAAGCCTAACCCTAACTCTATCCCTAGCCCTGAATCTAACCTGAAGTCTCAACATAGCCCTAATACTTACTCAATCCCTGATCCTTACCCTTAACCTAACCATAAGAAAATGATAAGCCTGACCCTAACCTTAACCCTAGCCCTAATCCTAAACTTAAAACTAGACTTAACCTTAGCTTTAACCCCACCCATTACTCTCATCCTAAATGTAAACATCATGATAACCCTAGCCCTAACCCTAAACCTATTGTAACCCTAACTGTAAACATAACCCTAGACCTAACCATAAACCTAACCATAGTTAAAACTCTAACAATTATGCTAAACTTCACTAACCCTAGTCATAAACCTAAACCTAACCCTAACCCTAACCCGATATCTTAAACTGTCCATTACCTTAACCCTAAATATAACACTAATCCTAACCCTAGACCTAATCCTAAACCTAACCCTATCCTTATCACTAACCCTAGTTCATACCCTAACTCATACTCTAAACCTAACCCTAGCCTTAACCCTAACCCTAACCCTAACCCTAACTCTAGCCCTAATCCTAAACATAACCCTAGCCCTAAACCTAGCTCTAATCCTATCCGTTACCCTAACCATAATCCTAATCCTAATTCTAACCCTAGGCTTAACCCTAACACTATCACAATCTCTAAACCTATTCATTACACTAAAACTAACCTGTACCCTAATCCTAAGACTATTCATTACCCTAACCCGAACTCTAAACCTAACGCTAATTAAAGTCCTAAACCAAAACCTAACCCAAACTCTGAACAAGACACTGACTCTAATAACACACCTAGCTCTAAACCTGATGCTTATCCTAAACATAACCCTTAAACTATACCTAACCATAAAACTAACCCTAACAGTATCCCTAACCATAACACTAGACCTGACATTAGCACTCTACCTAATTCTTGCCTTAAAACTAACACAAACCCAAGCCCTCATTCTAGCCTCAAAACTAGCCTTAATCCTAACCCAAACCCTAACCCTAGCCCAAACACTAATTTCAACACTCGCCCTAGTTCTGAACCAAGGAATAACCACATCCTTTTCCCTAACCCTAACCATAACACTATCACTAACACTAACCCTAGCCATAAACATAGGCCTAATCCTAACACTAACCATATCTCTAATTGTAGGCCTAATTTATTGCTAACTGTAACCATAACTCTAACTATAGCCCTAAGACTAACATTATATCTAGCCCTCAACTTATTTCTAGTAAAAACCTTATTTATTGCCTAACCATAACACTAGCCTTAACCTTAGTCCTAACCCTAGTCCTAGTCCTAAACCTAGAACTAACCCTAACTATAAATCTAACCCTAACTCTAAATCTAACCTTAACTCTAAACCTAAACCTTACCCTAACACTAGCCCTAACCCTGATTCTAATTTGAAAACTAGCCCTAACACTAGGAATAGCCCACAAACAAAACTGAGCTATAGCCCTAATCCAAACCCTTAACCTAAACCAAATCCTAACCTATGCTTACAACTAATGCTGACCCTGACTCTGACCCTAAAATTACCACTAAAAATTACCCTAACCCTAAACTTAACCCAAACACTAGACCTAGCCCTAATCCTAACCATAAAACTATCCCTAATCATAAAGCCAGTTCTTACATTAGATGTAGCCCTAACCCTAACACAAAACCTAGTCCTAATCTGAGCCTCAACCCTAGCTTTAACCCTAACCCTAACACTAACCTCAACACTAACCCAAACCCAGCTCTAAACCTAATCCTTACCCCAAGCCAAACTCTCACCCTAATGCTACCCTAGTTCTAACACTAATCCTTAGCTTACCCCAAAAGCTAACTCTATTACTAGCCTAACCCTAGCCCTCATTCTATCTCTAACCCTAATCCAAAACCTAAGCCTAACCCTTACCCTTATTCTGACCCTACACTAATCCTAGGTCAAAGCCTGACCTTAACACTTAACCGAACCTTAACACTAGACCTATCAGTAAACCTATACCTAAACTTAACGGTAACACTAGCACTACACCTAAAGTAATCCTAAATATAGCCATAAGTCTACCCCTAGTCCTAAACAAAAACCTAGCCCTAGCCCTAAAATAACCATTAACCTAATGCAAAGAATAACCCTACGCCTAGACCTAACCCTAGACTTAATTCTGGCCCTAACCTTAAACCCAATGCTAACCTTAACACTGATGCTTACCCTAACACAATCCCTAGCTCTAAACCTTATCCTAACCCCAAACTTCAACCTAACACTAGACATATCTATAACTCTAACCCAAAAAATTAGCCATAACCATAACCCTAGAATGTACATTACCCACAGCCCTAACACTAGCCATAAATCTCACACAAAACCTATCCATAATACAAGACCTAAACCTAGACCTAAGCATAAACCTAACCCTAATCCTAGCCCAAACCCTAAACCTAATGCTTGCCCTAGCCCTAACCCTAGTTCAAACTGTAACCCTTACCTTAAACTTAACCCTAGCTCTAACCCTAACCCTAACCCTACCCCTACCCCTACCCCTAATCCTAACTATAACCATAGCCCAAATACTAGCTCTAAATATATCCTTTACCTTAAACATAACCCTAAGCCTAATGCTAACCCTAGGCCTAACCCCAACCCTAACTGTAGCCCTGATTCTAATCCTAACCCTTGTCCTAGCCCTAACCCTAGCTCAAACCCTAACCCTTACCCTAAACCTAACCCTAACACTAACCCTAGGAGTAACCCAAATCCTAGCACTATATCTAACCTTAACCTAAGCCCTAACACTAGCACAAAGCCTATTCATTACTCTAAACATAAACCTAAACCAAATGCTAATCCTAGGCCTAACCCTAACCCTATCCTTAACACTAACCTTATACATTACAGTAGACATAACATGAACTGTAAACCTAACTCTATCCATTACTCTAACCCTAACCCTAATGCTAATTTTAGCCCTAACCTTAAACCTTAAACCAAACCAAACCCTAACCCATACTCTGACCCTAATAATTACCTAGATCTATACCTGACCCCTACCTTAAACCTAACCCTTACAATAGCCATTAACCTATCCCTAACACTATTCCTAAACATAACCCTAGACCTGACATTAGCCTTAACCCTAATCCTAGCCCTAACACTAACACAAACCCTAGCCCTCATCCTAGCCTTAAACCTATACTTAATCCTAACCCTCACCCTCATGCTAGCCCTATCCCTAATTTTAAACCTCGCCCTATCACTAAACCTAGCTATATAACCCCATCCCTTCCCTCAAAACTAACCCTAACCCTAGCTGTAAACATAGGCCTAACCCAAACACTAATAATAGCACTAATACTAGCCCTATTTGAACCCTAACAACTTAACCCTACCCCTATACCTAGCACAAAGACTGACTTTAACTCACACCCTATTCCTATTTCTATTTATAACCCTATTCGTTACCTTAACCCTCACAATAGCCCTAACCTGAGCCCTAATCCTAACCATAGCCCTAACCCTAGATCTAACCACAACTCTAAATCTAAACCTAATCTTAAGCATAAACCTCATTCTATCACTAGCTCTAACACTATTGCTAATCCCAAAACTAGCCCTATTCCAAGCCCTAGCCCTAAAACAAAATCGAGCCATTGCTCTAACCCTAAACCTTAACCTAAATCAAAACCTAACCCATAGCTAGACATATCCCAAGTTCTAATTTGCGTCTTAGGCCTAAAATTAACACTCACCCTGACTCATATCCAAACACAAACCCAGCTCTAAATATAACCCTAACCGTAAAACTAATGCTAACACTAGACCTAGTCAAAACTCTAACCCTAATCATAAACATAGTTCTTACATTGGCCTTAGACAAACCTAGCCCTAACTCTAACACAAAAATAGCCCTAATCTGAGCCCTAACACTAGATTTAACCCTAACCCTAACCCTAAAACAAGCTGTAAACCAAACTCTAATCCTAGCCGTAACCCTAGGTCTAACCATATCCATTAACCTAAGCCAAACCCTATTCATAAGACTAAATCTAGTCCTAATCCTAATCCTTAGCCAAACCCAAACAATAACTCTATTACTAGTCCTAACACTAGCCCTCATTCTAGATCTAATCCTAATCGAAAACCTCACCCTAACCTTCACCCTTATTCTGACCCTAACACTAATTATAGGTCTAAACTTGACCCTAAGCATAAACCAAAACCAAAAACTAGACCTACCTGTAACCTTATACCTAAACCTAAACCTAACACTAGCACAAGACCTAAAACTAATCCTAAATCTAGCTATAATTCTAGCCTTTGACCTAAACAAAAACTTAGTTCTAGCCCTAACAATAAACTTTGACCTAAACCAAACACTAACCATACCACTAGACCTAACTCTAGTCCTATTCTGGCTTTCACCCTAATCCTAACTTTAACCTGAACACTGGCCCTGACACTCACATAAAACCTAGCTCTAAACCTGACCCTAACCCAAAACCTAAACCTAACAATAGACTTAGCCATAACCCTAACCCTAAAACTAGCTCTAATCAGAACCCTAGATCTTACATTACACATAGCACTGAACGTAGGCCTAAACATAACACAAAACTTAACCCTAATGGAGGCCTAAACCTACCCTAAGCATAACCCTCAACCTAACCCTAACCCTAGTCCTAACCCTATCCCTAACCCTTACCTTAGTCCTTACCCTAGCACAAAGCCTAAACCTTAGCCCAAACATAACACGAGCACTATCCCTAAACATAACCCTAACCATAGCCCTAATCCTAACCTTTACCCTAGACCTAACACTAGCTCTAACCCTAGCCATTACCCTAACTTTAACCCTAACCCTAATGATATCTCTATCCCTAACCCTAACCAAAACCCTAACCCAAACCATAAACCTAACACTAAATCTAACCCTAAACCTAAACCTTGCCATAACCTTAACCCTAACTCAAACCCTAACCCTTACCCTAAAACCAACAGTAAACCTAGCCCTAAAACTGAACCCAAACCTAAACTTAACCTCAACCACAAAGCTAACCGTACATCTAACCCAATCTATTATGTGAAACCTAATCCTAACCCTAATGAAAAACCTAGCCTCAACCCTAAAACAAACCCTGAACAAAACCTAACCATCTTCCTAGACCTAACCCTAGCTCAAAACCTAACCTTTACCCTAAATCTAACCCTAACCCTACACTAAGCTACGGTTAATAGCCCTAACCCAAGACCTAACCTAACTCTATGCCTAATCCTAACCTAACCATAGCCCTAAAAATAGCTCTAACCCTATATATTATTCTTATGATAACCCTAATATTAATGCTAACCCTAGGCATAACTCTAACCCTTTTGCTAAACCTAAAGCTCTTCATTGTCCTAAACCTACCCTGAAACCTAAACCTAACCTGATTATTTACCGTAACCCTAACTCTAACCCTAATGCTCATTTGAGCCCTATCCCTAAACCTTAACCTAAAACAAACCCTAATCCTGATCCTGACCCTAAAAATACACCTAGCTCTAAACTTGACCCTTACACTAAGCCTAACACTTACACTAGACTTAGACACAAACCTAACCCTAAATCTACCCCAAATTGTAACACTAGACCTAACATTATCCCTAGCCCTAATTCTAGCCCTAACCCTAAAACAAACCCTAGCCCTCATCCTAGCCCTAAACCTAGCCTTAATCATAACCCTAACCCCAATCCTTGCCCTAACCCTAATTCTAACCCTCACCCTACCTCTAAACCTTGCTATAACACCATATCTTACCCTAAAATTAACTATGACCCTATCCCTAACACAAGGCCTAGGCTGAACACTAACCCTAGCCCTAACCCTAGCCCTAACTGCCACAGTCTGGCTGGGCACAATTCAGAAGCCACTTGTCAAAAGAAACGAACTTTATTTTTAGAAAGACGCACGCCAAACAAAACAGCTCCTCAGGAAAACCCTCAGAGCCCAACTGCCACCACTGGCTTCCCACAAGCCTCTCAACCTCCCCCACTCCTCCTGCTCTTGAGGCCGATTGGCTGGGTTGCGTGGGCAGAGCCAAAAAAAGTCCCCCAATGAGCAACTCCTTAGTCTGAAAGGCCGGGGAAACAGCCCAATGAGCATCACCGCAGAGGATCCAATCAGTTTGCAGCTAGAAGTTGCTGGGGCCGCTGTGAGCCAATCATCAGCTGGCAGCAAGAAGTTTGCTGGCAGCTGGAAGTTTGCTGTCAGCTGGAAGTTTGCTGGGGCCCCTTCGGCTGTGGCTCTCAACATCTCCCCCTCTCTGTTTAAACAAGAAGCATGTGGCTTAGGGACAGTGCCTGCCTTAGGTTGTCCAATAGTACATATGGTCCTTACCCGTTATCGGATGGGCTGAACTCAAGGCGTCAGCCTCCTGTCTTAGGTTGGTACCATTGCAATTGGATCTTACCCGTCACTGACTATCAGTCCAGTATACAGCCACACCTGTGGATAGGTCTTTGTACCGGGGGGGGGGGGGGTGGTGGTGAGGTTCTTTGCCTCACCTCTGTTGGCCCCAAAATTTTAGCTGAACGACCATGACAAGCAGAAGGGAGGAAGATACACCAAGCCAATAACGGCTCCTTTTGGAAAAATTGTACCACCGATGACACCATCAGCAAAAATACCCCAATACTATCACAAGTCGCTGCACCAACAGATAGATCACAATGCATACAAGTGAGTTCACAATGCATACAAGTGATACATAGTCTAGGCAAGTTCTGCAAGCAGTTCAGTGATGGCTATTGCAGAAGCTGTAGATTGATTTTATCTTTGTCTTCATCGGCACTGGGATGAAGATAGGAATTCTGGCAATAATGGCTAAAGAAAAAGTTATATAACGTTCCAGAAGGCACTAAAAGAAAACAATTTTCTTTTTTTTTTTTTAGAAAACAATTTTCTTAACAATGTACCTTATCTTCAACAAAATTATTAAACAGAATGAAAAGGAAAGGTGAAAGTAAACAAACAGATCTGTTAACCTCCTTTTTTGTTCATATATTAAAACAATAGTCAACAGCTGTTTACCCAATTTAAATTAAACCATTTAAATCACGTGAATAAAAAAAAATATTGGATCCATTTTTTCATGAGCGCTCATCATATATGATATATGGACATATGTACATTCAAACATATAACACAAAACACAAGTGTGCACACATAATATAATACATACAACACATAACATAATAGTAAAGGCCTTTTAACTTTTTACAGGTGAAATCTCCATTGCAATGTTTAAGAACTCTATAGTAAAAAAAAAAAAAAAATAGAACTGATCAGCAACACATTACCCTAGGTCTGTATGAGCCCAAAAAACAAAATAGAACTTCATGATATGGGAAAGGGCAATAATAAAATAGATATTGAAAAAAAGCATCCTGGTTCTGTCACAGATGTAAGGATAGCCAAACTGGAGTTTTGAATATCAGCTGTTATGGATTTGAGCCAAATCATCTTCTTTTTGGTCTGTAGAAATCACTTTAGATAATCTCTCTGGAATCCAAATCCGCTGCTGTTCTCCCTGTGGAAACACACAAACAGACCCCTGACTCAGACAATTACTGGGTCAGGACCTTTCCATTGTCCTGTTAGAATATCCTTCCAAAGTACTTTGGGCTTATATACATTTTTTTGGACACATATGCCTTTCCACAGCACTAAATACTGATTATCCAAATTTAAACAGATTAGAGTAAAAAGGGTTATTTAAGTTTAACTTTGGGGAATATATACCCCTTCCCAATTCCTTCTTTTTGCTTTAATAAGTACATTTTAATAGTTTGATGTGCTCTTTCAACTATGCCTTGTCCCTGTGGATTATATGGGATTCCTGTTATATGAGTAATGTGAAATGTTGAGCAAATTTTTTAAAAAGAGATAGAATTATAACCAGGGTCATTATCTGTTTTTAACTGTTTTGGAACGCCCACAGTGGCAAAATTTTGTAAGCAATGAGCTATAACATCTTTAGTTTTTTCTCTGGCGTGAAGGGAGCCCATCAAAAATCCAAAAGAAGTATCAACTGTAACATGCAAATATTTTAATTTTCCAAATTCTGGCAAGTGTGTGACGTCCATCTGCCAAATATGGTTAGGTATCAATCCTCTAGGATTGACTCCAAGATTAACTTGTGGTAAAATGGTCACACAATTTTGATATTGTTTTATTATTTGTCTAGCTTGTTCCTTAGTTATTTTAAAATGCTTTTGTAAAATATTAGCATTCACATGGAACTTTTTATGAAAATTTGTAGCTTCTTCTAGTGTAGAGAAAATATGTATGTCATGTGTAGTTTTATCTGCTAAATCATTGCCCAAACTAAGTGCTCCAGGCAATCCTGTATGTGCCCTGATATGTTCTATAAAGAATGAATCTTTTCTGTCCCAGATTAGACTTTGTATAGTGGAAAGTACAGAGAAAACAGTAGAGGAAGGGGAATCCTACCAGCATCTTCAAGGGATACTATAGCATTAACTATATTCTGACTATCGGAAAATAAATTAAATACAGAATCTTTAAACATCACAAAAGCTTGTAATACTGCATTAAGCTCTACCTTTTGAGCTGATTGTTTGGGTACTAAAAATGTAATAGTTTGATCAGGTGTAACTATTGCTGCTGTACCATTATTTGACCCATCAGTGAACATAATTGGAGCATTCATGATAGGTGTTTTTCTTGTCATTTTTGGAAAAATTACAGGATGTGATGACCAAAAAGACAATAAAGGATTAGATGGTAAGTGGTTATCAAATGAAACATTAGATTTGCACATGATTATTGCCCAAGTATTTAACTCATTAGCTAACTCATCAATTTGATTCACAGTATATGGAGTAATAATTTTATTGGGAGAAATTCCAAACAGTCCCTTTGCTGCTTTTATTCCTTTGAGTTTTAATTGTCCTAAAGCGTCAGGATACCTAGTAAGAATACTGTTAGGAGAATAAGATAAATGTATCCACAGTAATGGACCTTCTTTTCAAAATACTTCTGTAGACATATTTTTTGTTGGTAGTACAATAAATAATAAAGGCAAACATATCAATTCTATCCAAATGCATATTTTCCATATATGTTTCAATGATTTTTAATGCCTTTCTTGCTTCAGGCGTTAACATTCGGGGTAAATTTGGATCTGATGGACCTTTTAGGATATCAAATAAAGGTCCCAACTCTCCTGTTGGTACACCTAGATAAGGCCTTATCCTATTTATGTCTCCTAATAACTTTTGAAAGTCGTTAAGTGATTTGAGTTGATCTACTCGTATTTGAATTTTTGGTGGACGGGCCATTGTTGAGGATAATAGAACTCCTAAATAATTAATTGGAAAATTTAATTGTACTTTATCTATTGCTATCTCTAGATTATAATTTTTTAATAAGTTTGTAAGTGTGGCATAACATTCTAGCAATATGTTTTTATCTTTATGTGCAAATAAACATCATCCATATAGAGAAATATTTGTAGTTCAGGATTTTGATATCTAAGTGGCTGGATTACTTTGTTAACATAAATTTGACACATAGTTGGGCTGTTAGCCATCCCTTAAGGGAGTACTTTCCAATCATATCTCTGATCAGGACCTTCATGATTCAGTGCAGGGATAGTAAATGCAAAACGTGGACTATCCTCAGAATAAATTGGAATTGAAAAAAAAAATCAGTCTTTAATATCTATAACTGAAACATACCACGTTTTTGGCAAAGCAGACAATTGAGGAATCCCCGATTGAGCAGGTCGCATAATAACCATCTCATTATTAATGGCTCTTAAATCTTGCAATAATCTCCATTTACCAGATTTCTTTTTGATGACAAAAATGGGAGTATTATGGGGAGATACAGAAGGTTGTATATGTCCTTCCGCTAATTGTTGTTTGACCAGGTCATGGGCTGCTTGTATCTTTCCTTTAGTCATTTGCCACTGAGGAACCCATACTGGTCTTTCTGATTTCCAAGTAATTTTTATTGTCTCAGTGGCCCTTTCTGAAAATCCAACCCATGTCTGTCTGTTCCTTGATCTATTGGTATTGGTGCTGCTATAACTTGTTCTTGTTTTTCTAATCTTTTTCCTTTCCTAAAACCTTGTCTAGTCATAAGAGTGGGTGCATTTTGGTTGATATTATTTGTTAATGTCAAACCTAATTGATCTAGGACATCTCGTCCCCATAAATTTATGGGAAGATGATCCAATACATATGGCTGTATTGTTCCTTCACATCCTTCAGGATCCTTCCAATCTAATACCATTGCACTTCTATGGGGATTAGTCGCCACTCCTAGGCCTCGAAGTGTTTGAGTGGCTTGTTGTAATGGCCAATGTTTTGGCCATTCTTGACGAGAGATGATGCTAAGGTCTGCACCTTTATTCAGTAGCCCATTAAATTCATGTCCTTGAATATTTAGTTTTAGCATGGGGCGAGAATCTAAATTTAAAGAAAGCATAGCCCAATCTACACCTGTGGAGCCTAATCCCTTGGAACCTCTTTCTACAGTATGACTGGAAAATTTATCATGTAGGCTGGGTATTATTAGTTACTGTGCTATTCTATCTCCTGGTGAAATTACTGATATACCCTTTGGAGAACTGGCTATAATTTTTATTTCACCTTCATAATCAGGATCAATTACCCCAGGACTTATCATAAGTCCTTTTAGAGTAGAAGAGCTGAGTCCCAATAATAAACCTACTGTTCCTTTGGGAAGAGGTCCTTTTACCCCTGTGGGAATGATTTGAACTTCCATCTCTGGAGTTTGTACTGCTCTGGCGGAGGTGCAGATGTCCAACCCTGCGCTCCCTCTTGTTTGTCTGATGAGGGATCTGATGGAAAATGTGTCCTGGGCACTACCCTGATGGGGTTGCTGGGTTCCTTCAGTGCTCCATATATTTGTGGTTTTGGGCCCCAATGCATTGGGCCCCCCTGTCCATTTTTTGGCAACAGTGCCTATGCTTTTCTCCATGATATCGTGGATAAACACCTGGTCCTTGTTCATTGTTTGATAATGGAGTACCCTCTATGGTGGTTTGAGAACGGCATTCATTAGCCCAATTTCTCCCTCTATGGCATCGTGGGCAAATACCCGGTATTCTACTCCTTTGGTACCTAGTTTTTTTAAACCCTCCTCCAATGGGGCAATTGCCTTTAAAATGTCCTGTTTGATCACAATTGTAGTATGTTCTTGGCCTGGCATCTAAAGCCTGTTTTACTGAAGCTGCCATGACTTGCCCTTGTTCTAAACCCTGTTTTACTGCAGTTGCCACGACTTGCTCTTGTTCATTAATGTCTCTAGATAATTTAATATATGTGTTTAAATCTTCATGTTTCCATGGTCTAATGACTTCACTGCACCAATGATTCGGTTGCTCATAAGCCAGTCGTTTTAGTAATGGCATTGCTTGTTCTGTATTCCCCAAAACTCTGGTAGCTGTTTGAATAAGCCTGTCTACAAATTCAGCATAAGTTTCATTAGCTCCTTGTATTACCTTAGATAATTGACTTTGTAAACCTCCATTTCCTTGTAAAGTCTCCCATGCCTTAACTGCATCTACAGCAATTTGTGCATATACGCCAGGATCATATGCAATTTGTTGCTGCTGATCCTCATAAGGTCCCTTTTCTAACAACATATCTAGATTTCTCTGAGGATAACCAGCTGTGGAATTTCGCCTAGCTGTCTCCTTACAAAATTCCTCTTTGGCAACCTTCCATAGCAGGTATTGTCCTCCATTTAGCACAGCTTTACATACTAGCCCAATCTGCTGGCATCATGTTCAAGTTGTTAATGGATTCGACCATGCTTACAGTGAAGGGTGCTTGAGGACCATAGGTTGTTACAGCCTCTTTTAGCTGCTTCACTGTTTTGAAATTGAAAGCATGGTGAATTTGCTGCCCTCCTGACTCAAATACAGGGCGTGTTAATATTTGAGATCCTATCTCAGGATCCCAACTATGAACTGCGGGGGTTGGGGGCCTCCAAGCATATGGAGGTGGCGCTGTTTGTTGGACACTTACACCCTCTGGTGATAGAAAGGTGTTAGTAGCAGTCTCCTGTAGAGGTGGCGCTGTTGGTTGGACACTTATGCCCTCAGGTGATAGAAAGGTGTTAGTAGCAGTCTCCTGTTGTAACTTTTCCCCTGATGGCTTTTTCTGCTCTAAGCTTTCTTCCTCTATCTGACTAGCTCGAAAGACCTTCTTTTTTACTTGAATCTTTTCCTCTTTCTGACTAACTTGAGAGACCTTCTCTTTTAATTGAATCAATATGTCTTCTCCTTCCTCTACCTTAGTCTGAACTGAAGGCTTTGGACTAAGCAAACAAGATACCAACATCCACAATGGCAATGTGCCAACTGGCAGAGTCCCTGGGCTTTTCTTTTCTATTCTTTTTATATCTTCACCATGATGGTTCCATTGTGATATATTTAAAAACTCCTCCTTAAAAAGCCATGGGCTACATTTTTGTATTCTATCAACGTATGCCCTGAGTGTTCTTGATTTTACTGAGATGCCTCCTTCCTCTAACAATTTACTTAACATTCTTTTAGTTTGGTTTTTACTAATTTCTGATCCCATATTTCTACTATAATACAACCCAAAAAGATAATGCCTAACAAAACTGAAACAGAGTGAAACAAAATTGGAACAACACAAAATCATTATAATAGCCTCCTGAAATGTCCATCTGTCCTTTCTCCCTATCTGTTCCTCAGGTGTGAGTGGTTTTTCTTCCATCTTACACATCTCCAGGGACAGGCAACTTAAAACTAAAATGAATCAAAATAAAAGAAGAATTTTAAAATGGCTACCCATCCTCTCGCCCTGCCCTCAGGGGCGAGCAGTTTACCTTATCACTTACCCTCAGTCATTCCCCGTGTGGCCCACCAAATGCCACAGTCTGGCTGGGCACAATTCAGGAGCCACTTGTCAAAAGAAACGAACTTTATTTTTAAAATCACGCATGCCAAACAAAATAGCTCCTCAGGAATACCCTCAGAGCCCAACTGCCACCACCGGCTTCCCACAAGCCTCTCCACCTCCCACACTCCTCCTGCTCTTGAGGCCGATTGGCTGGGTCGCATGGGCAGAGCCAAAAAAAGTCCCCCAATGAGCAGCTCCTTAGTCTGAAAGGCCGGGGAAACAGCCCAATGAGCATCACCGCAGAGGATCCAATCAGTTGGCAGCTAGAAGTTGCTGGGGCCGCTGTGAGCCAATCATCAGCTGGCAGCTAGAAGTTTGCTGGCAGCTGGAAATTTGCTGGGGCCCCTTCGGCTGTGGCTCTCAACATCTCCCCCTCTCTGTTTAAACAACAAGCATGTGGCTTAGGGACAGTGCCTGCCTTAGGTTGTCCAATAGTACAGTAACTTAGCCCTATTCCTAAAACTAACTGAAACCCTAGGCCTAAGACTAACACTAAATCTCACCCTAGCCCTAAACCTAGTTCTAGCCCTATCTGTTACCATAACCATTACCCTAGGCCAAACACGTGCCCCATAGTTAGTCCTAGCCTTAATCCTAAATCTAACACTAAATCCAAATCTAACTCTAACCCAAAGACTCAGCCTAACACTAACACTAGCCCTACCCTAATGCTAATGTTATAACTAGCCGAAACCCTAAACCTAGGACTAAAACAAAACTGAGCAACAGCCCTAACCCTAAACCTTAACTTAAAGCAAACCCTAACACTACACCTAGAAATAACCCTAGCCCTAATTCAAGTCCTAATCCTAACCTTAAAACCTACCCTGAACCTGACTCCTATCCTAAAACTAACACTAGCTCTAAAGACCACCCTAAACTTAAACAAAACCATAACAGTAACCCTAGGCCTAATTCAAGTCATAAACATAACCATAAACCTAACCCTGACACTGACTGATATCCTAATAGTCACCCTAGCTCTAAACACAGCCCTCACCTTAAACCGAACACTAACAGTAATCTTAGCCCTTATTTGAGTCCTACCCTAACGCTAAAACTAACTTTGATGCTGACTCATATCCTAATAATAACCCTAGCTCTAAATATTACCCCAATCATAAACCTAAAACTAACACCAGACCTACCCCTACCCCTAACCCTAAAACTAACCCTATTTGTAACCCTAGCTCTTACATTAGCCAATGCCCAAATCTAGCCCTAATCCTAACACAAAAACTAGCCCTAATCCAAGCTCTAAACCTATATTTAACCTTAACCCTAACCCTAAATCTAGCATTAGCCCTAGCTCTAAGGCTATCCATTAACCTATGAAAAACTGTAACCCTAATGGTAACCCTAGACCTATCTCTAATACTTAAACTAACCAAAACCATAACCCTATTAACAGTCCTAACCCTTGACCTCATTCTAGCTCTAAACCTATCCCAAACCCTAACGCTAACCCTCACCATTATTTTGACCCTAATACTAACCCTAGGTCTAAAACTGACCCTAACCCTAGACCCAACCCTAACACTAGCCCTAGACCTAAACCAAATTCTAAATCTAGCTTAACTCTAGCCCTACACCTAAACATAAACCTAGCCCTAGCCCTAACAATAATCCTTAGCCTAATTAAAACACTAACTTACCCCTATACCTAAACCAAGTCCTAATTCTGGCTGTAACCCTAACTCTAATTCTAAGCCAAACATTGACCCTGCCTTTAAAGTAAACCTATCACTAAATATGACCCTACACGAAAATCTAAAATAACACTAGACCTAGCCATGACCCTAACCATACAACTAGCCCTCAACATAACCCTACATCTTACATTACCAATATCCCTGACCCTAGGCCTAAACCTAACACAAAACCTAGAGCCAATCCTAGGCCTAAATCAAGCCTTAAGCATAACCCTAACCCTAACCCTAGCCCTAATCCTAACTTAACCCTCGACTTACTCCTAAACCTAGTTCAAAACTTAAACATTACTCTAAACATAAACCTACACCTATCCCTCAATCTAACCCTAACTCTATCCCTAATCCTAACCTAAACCCTAGCTGTAAACCTATCTCTAAACATACCCATTATTCTAAACCTAAACCTAAATTTATTGATAATCCTAAACTTAATACCAAACTTAAACCTAACTGGAAAACTAACCCTAGACCTAACCTTAAACCTCAAACTTGCCATAGACCTAACCCTAGCTCAAACCCTACCTCTTCCTATAAACCTAAACATAACTATAGCCCTAAATCTAAGCCTAAACCACAATCTAACATTAAACATAGCCCTATATCTACATCTAATCATATGCATTACCCTAACCCTAACACTATCCCTAATGATGTTGCTAGCCCTAATCCTAACCATAACCCTATGACAACTCTAATCTTATCCCTAGAAGTAACCCTAAACCTAACCCTCACCTAGCCCTAAACCTAGCTCAGAACCTAATCCTTACACTAAACATAAACTTAAGCCTAACCCTAGTTTTATCCGTAACCCTAACCCTAATTCAAGACCTATTCCTAACCATAAACCTAGCCCTAAATTTAGCTCTAATCCTATCCATTATACTAACCATAGCCCTTACCCAAATGTAAACCCTAGGCCTAACCTTAACCCTATCGCTAACCCCAACCCTATCAGTTACCCTAAACCTAATGTAAACTGTAAACAAAATACTATCATTACCCTAACCCACACACCTGAACACTGGCCCTGACACTAACATAAAACCTAGCTCTAAACCTGACCATAACTCAAAACCTAAATCTAACACTAGACTTAGCCATAACCCTAACCCTAAAACTAGCTCTAATCAGGACCCTAGATCTTACATTACACATAGCACTAACCCTAGGCCTAAACCTAACACAAAACTTAACCCTAACGGAGGCCTAAACCTACCCGAAGCATAACACTCACCCTAACCCTAACCGTAGTCCTAACCCTTACCCTAACCCTTACTTTAGTCATAACCCTAGCTCAAAGCCTAACCCTTAGCCTAAACATAACTATAACACTAGCACTCTCCCTAACCATAACCCTAAAACTAACCATAACCCTAATGCTATTTCAAGCCCTAACCCTAAACTCAAACCTCAACCAAACTCTAAAACTGACCCTGACCCTTATAAATCTCTTAGCTCTAACGCTGATGTTTACACTAAAACCTAACCCTTACACTAGACCTAGCCATAACACTAATCCTAAAACTATTCCCAAATGTAAGCTTAGTCTTGACATAAGCCATAGCCCTAATTGTGGCCCTAAACCTAACACAAACCCCAGCCCTTATCCTAGCACTAAACCTAGCCTTAATCCTAACTCTAAACATAACTTTAGGCCTAAACCAAAAACTAACCCTAGCCCTAATCTTAGCACTAATTTAGTCTTATTCCAAACCCTAGCCCTAACCCTAGCCCTACAACTCTCGCTAACTCTCACCCTAGCCTCATTCCTAGTTCTAACCCTATCCCTTACTGGAACTCTAATCCTAGCCCTAAACCTAGCCCTAACCCTAGCCTTATCATTAGCTCTAGCCCTAATCTACATCTAATTTTAACTCTAAATCAAACCCTAACCCTAAGCCAAACCCTAACCCTAACCCTAACTCTAAATCTAACTTTAACCCTAGCCCTAAAACAAAACCGAGCCATAGCCCTAACCTTAACGCTTAACCTAAACCAAACCTTAAACCTAAACCTAATCTTAACTTTAATTCTAGTTTTTAAGCTGAAAACTAGAACTAACGCTGACTCTGACTCTTATCATAATACTAACCCTAGTCTAAACATCATCCTAACCCTAACCCTAAACCTAACACTAGACCTACCACTAACCCTAAACCTAAATTTAACCCTAATTGTAACCCTGATACTTACATTAGCCTTAGCTCTAACCCTAGCACTAACTTAACCCAAACCCTACCTTAATCCAAACCCTAACCCAAGTTTTAACACTAAACCTAATCCTAATCCTAGCCCTAATCAAAACCAAAACCCTAGCCCTAACCCTAGCTCTAACCCTATCCATTGCCATAACCATAACCCTAGGCCTAACCCTAATCCTATCCCTAATCCTAAACCTATGCATTACCCTAAACCAAACCTAAACCCTAAACCTCACCCTATCATTACATTAACACTAACCATAATGCTAATTTATCCCTAACTTTAACCTTTAACATATCCCAAACTTCTAACCCAGAACTTGACCCTAATAATACCCCTAGCTCTAAACCTCACCCTAACCCTAAACCTAACCCTTACATTACATGTAGCCCTAAACCTAACCCTAAAACAATCTTTAACCATAACCCTAGATCTGATATTAGTCCTAGCCCTAATCCTATCCCTAAACCTAATATGAAACATAGCCTTTATCCTAGCCTCAAACTTAATCTTAATCATAACCCTAACCATAACCATAACCCTAACCATAATTGTAACCCTCAACCTTTCTCTAAACCTAGATATAATGCCATTCTGTACCCTAAACTTAACCCTAACCCTAACCCTGACACTAGGCCTAAGGTGAACACTAAAATATAGCCCTAATCCTAGCCCTATTTTAACCCTATCCCTAACCCTAACCCTAACCCTTGCCCTAAGAGTAACTCTAACTATCACACTAGCCCTATCCCTACTTTTAATCCTATCCATTACCGTAATCATAACCCTAGCCCTAACCCTAGCCCTAAACCCAGCCATAACCATTGCTAATCCTATTCCTAGTCCTAACCCTAGATCTAAACCTAACTCAAAATCTAACCCTAACCCTAAGCTTAAGCCTAACATTAACACTATCCCTATGCCTAATGCTAATCATAAAACTAGCCCTAAACCTAACCCTTGCATTAAAACAAAACCGAGTAATAGCCCTAACCCTGAATCTTAACTTAAACCAAACATTAACACAACACTTAAACCTAACCCTAGCCCTAATTCGAGTCTTAATATTAACCTTAATACTAACCCTAATTCTGACGCATATCCTAACACTCACCCTAGCTCTGAACACCACCCTAACCTTAAGCCTTAATTGGATTCCTCACACTAACCCTAAAACAAAACATGACCCTGACTATTAACCTAACACTAACACTAGCTCTAAAGTTCACACTTTAAACCTAATTCTAATACTAGAGTTTAACCCCAAATCATAACCGTAAATCAAACCCTAGATACCCTAGTTCTCACATTAACCATTGCTCTAACCCTAGCCATAACCCTAACACGAAAAGTAGCTTTAATCTGAGCCCTAAACCTAGCTTTAACCCTAACCCTAGCCGTGACCCTAGCTCTAACACTATCCCTTACCCTATGCCAAACACTAAAACTAATGCTAATCCTAATCCTAACCCCAATCCTTAACCTAACACAAGCCCTAACCCTATTACTTGTCCTAACCCTAGTTCTCATTGTAGCTCTAACCATAACCAAAACCCTACCCTTAACCCTGACCCTTATTCTGACCCTGACACTAATCATAGCCTAAACCTGAACCTAACCCTAAACCAAAATCTAACCCTAGCCCTATGGTAACCTATACCTAAACCTAACCCTAACACCTGTTCTAGACCTAAACCTAATCCTAATCTATCTATAACTGTAGACCTAGACCTAAAGAAAAACCTAGCCCTAGCCCTAACAATAATACATAGCCTAAAGCCAAACAGTAACCCTTCCCTTAGAGTTAACCCTAGTCCTAATTCTGGCTTTCACATTAACCATAACCCTAAATTTAACACTTACCCTGACACTAACACTAACCCTAGTTCTAGATATCAGCCTAACCCCAAACCTCTCCCTAAAACTATACTTAGCTCTAACATTAACCCTAAAACTAGCCCTAATCATAACAAAGTTCTTACATTTGCCATAGCCCTATCCTATTGCAAAACCTAGCCCTAACCCAAGCCCTACCCTAGATTTAAACCTAAAGTTAACCATAACCGTAACCTTAGCCCTGAACCTAAACCTAAGCCTAACCCTAGACCTAATCCTCAGCATAACACTAGCCCTATCACTAGCTCTAATCCTATCAATTACCCTAATGATAACCCTTACGCTTCTGCTAACCCTAGGCCGAACCCTAATGCTATTGCTAACCCTAAACCTATCTATTACCCTACACCTAACCTGAACTCTAAACCTAAAACTATCATTAACCTATCACTAACTGTAATGATAACTCGAGCCTTAAATCTAATAAAAATCTAATAAACCTTAATCTAATAAAAACCCTAACCCTGACTCTGACCCTAATAATACACATAGCTCTAAACCTGACCCTAACAAGAAACCTGACCCTTAAAATAGACCTAGCTATAAACCTAACCCTAAATTTCTCTCTAACTCTAACCCTAGACCTGGCATCAGCCCTAGTTCTAATCCTAGTCCTAATCCTAACACAAACCTTAGCCCACATCCTAGACAGAAACCTCAACTTAATCCTAAACCTAAAAAAACCATAACCCTAATTCTAAGACTCACCTAGTCCTAAAAGTAGCTATAATCCCATCCCTTAACCTAACCCTAATCCTAACCGTAACCCTAGCCCGAAACCTAGCCCTAACCCTAACACTAACCTTAGTCCTAATCCCAGCTCTAATTTAGCCCTATCCCTAACTCAACCCTTGCCCTAAGACTGACTCAAACTCTCGCCCTAGCCTTATACCTACTTCTAAACCTATCCCTTACCATCATCATAAACCTAAACTTAGCCCTAATTCTAATCCTATCCTTATCCCTAACTCATAGAATAGATCTAAACCTAACTCTAAATCTAATCCTAAACCTAAGCCTAAACCTCACACTAACACTAGTCCTAATCCTAACATTAATCCTAAAACTAGCCCTAAATGTACCCCTAGCCCTATAACAAAACTGAATCATAACCCTTACCATAACACTTAACCTAAACCAAAACCTAACCCTACACCTAGCCCTAATTCTATTCCTAACCCTAACCTGAAAACTAATCCAGACCCTGACTCTGACCCTAACATTAAACCTAGCTCTAAACATCATCATAACTGTAAACCTGACCCTAACACTAGACCTATCCCTAACCTGACCCTATCACTAGCTCTATTCATAATACTACTTCATACATTATCTGGAGCCTTAACCCTAGCCCTAACCTAAACCAAAACCTAGCCTTACTCCGAGTCCTAAACCAGTTTTTTTTTTATATTTATTTCTTTAGTTTTCAGTGGACACAACATCTTTATTTTATTGGTGTGTGGTGCTGAGGATAGAACCCAGCACCCCACGCATGCCAGGCGAGCATGCTACTTCTTGTGCAACATCCCCAGCCCCTAAACCTAGCTTTAACACTAAATGTAAACCTAACCCTAACCCAAACAAAAGCCCTAATTCTATACATAACCCTACCTCTAATCTTAGACCTAACCCTATCCATTACCCTAATGATAACCCTACCCTTATGCTAAACCTAGTCCTAAACTTAACCTTATCCATTACAGTAAACCACACCTAAACCCAAAACCTAACACTTTCATTATCTTAACCCTAAACCTAATGATAATTCAAGCCCTAAAACTAAACCCTAACCTTACCCAAATCCTCAACTTGATCCTGACTCTAATAATAACCCTAACTGTGAAATTGACCCTTAGTATAAACCTAACACCTACACTTGACTAAGCCATAAACCTAACACTAAATCTACCCCTAAATGTAACAATAGACCTTACATTAGCCCTAGCACTAATATTAGCCCTAAACCTAACACAAATATTAGCCCTCATCCAAGCCCTAAACCTAGATTTAATCATAACCCTAAACATAACCCTAGCCCTAACCCTAATACTAACACTTTCCCTAGCCCTCAACCTAGCTATAACATAATGCCTTACTCTAAACATAACCCTAACTCTAACCCTAACCCAAGGCCTAAACTTAACACTAACCCTAGCCCTAATTTATCCTTATCCCTAACCCTAACTGTAACCCTAGCCCTAAGACTAACTCTAACTCTCATACTAGCCCTATCACTTGTTCTAAACCTATCCCTTACCATAACCCTAAACCTAACCCAAATCCTAGTCCTAACCCTTGCCCTATCCTTAGCCCTAGCCCTAACCATAGATCAAAACCTAACTCTAAATCTAACCCTAACCCAAAGCCTAAGCCTAACCATTATAAATACATTTATATTTAGACTCTGTGTCTACAAATGTTGGCTTCAATTATTACTCAGAATATAGTCATTAGTTTCATAAAAGCATACCATTTCTTGTGGCGTATAGAGAACTGAGGGTCATGGGTAGGATGCTATGTTAGCGGGAAAAGAATGAGGGTATGTGATTAATCTAACTTAGCAACTTTGGAGGAGAACTCTAAAGAATAGACAGGGGGAATTTATTGAAGAAGGTATAAATTCAAACTCCTCATCTGTATTCATAAAATTACCCTATGTATAAATAGTAAAAGTTAGGAGGCTGAAAGTGGGATAGAGGGAGAAAGAAAAGAAGAAAAAATAACAAGGAAACAAAGAGAGAGAGGGAGAAATAAAATAAGAGCAAATAAAGAGGTGGTGAGGTTGGGCCTATGCAATTTATCTATATTATACTATTCTAGTGATTCAATTCTTAAAGTCCAATTTCATGGAAAGTTCTTGGTTTCACATATGTTGTGGTTGTGAGGACCAGATTGGGAAGGGTAGAGGAGAATGGATGAGAAGAGCAAGAAAAGAAAATTAAGAAAGAAAAAAAAAATGTCTCTCTGTTTTCTTTTCTTGCAGTAGGTGGAGTTGTCTATTCCTAGCTTGCGTCTCTGTGCTTAGGGTGGTGGAAGTAGACAGGGTGAGAGGGCTTGAGCTTCTACCTAGAGCCTCCCTATTCTTCATCTCTGAATTGAAAACCAGGTGCCTGTACAGTTGCTATTCCACATTGATAGCTACACCCCCCAAAAGCTTGTGAGAAAAATCTTGAGTTATCACAGCTGGAGGTAGGGGAGTTGGAAACTATTTGGAAACCTGATAAGCTGCATAACCCAGCTGGTAGCCACACCCACCAATAGATGGCAAGTAAGGTTCTGCAAGATGGATTCCATCTATTACCCATGTATGGTGTTTGGTGAGGTGGGTGGTTCTGGATTGACCTTGTGCTGTGTCAGTAGCTTGGTCTGATGATCCACAAGCAAAGCCTCTGTATTCTTTGCTGCCTTTTGTCTGCACAGAGAGCAACCGTGTGGCTGAGACTGCTCTCTGCACCCAGAGAAACTGCACAGCTGAGCCTTCCATCTGTGCTGAGAACACCCATGCTGCCCTATTTTTCTTTTCAAATTTCTATCATACTGGGCAGGATTCATCTTTTACTTAGCCTTACTATGCTCCACAGGTTTGGGCCTTGTCTGTTCAATGGTTCACTGTCAGGAACAGTTTGTATTTTAAGGTTTCCCTTCATCATAGCTTATTGATGTGAATGAAAATTGAGCTGGAAATAAAACAGGGTTGGCAGGAGGTGCATGAAACATCACACAATCAGTTCTCAGTGGGCACTCCATGGTTTCTTTCTTTTGAAGGTATGCCAAAGATGAAGCACACAAATGTAACAGTATCTGAGAACCCTTAAGGAGAAAACAGAGAAACATGTATGTACTGAAATAAGTCAACAATTTGGTCAGATTTTTTTGATACTGTGCAGTATTCATCTTTTAGCTTGCTCCACTAGGCTCCCCAAGGTTGGCACTTCTAGGATCAATGGTTCTCTAAACAGATAAGGGTTATTGTTACGTTTATGGCTAGCTATAGAGTTAGTGTTAGGTTTAGAGTTCATGTTGTTGAAATTTCTTTGATACTGGGAAGATTGATCTTTTACTTAGCCTTACTATTCGCCCAAGTTTTGGGCCTTCTTGGTTCAATGGTTTGCTGTTATGAATAGTTTGTTTTTAATGTCTCACTTCATTTTGACCTATATGGGTAAATGAGAATGGAGCCGGAAATCTGAAGGTTGGTGCTAGCTGGTTGAAACTTCACATACTAAATCGGTTGTCTGTGGGCACTCTCTGGTTTCTTCCTTGTAAATGTAGCCATAAGCTGAAGCATGCAAAACAACTTTATCCAAGAGTACTTTAGGAGAAAATAGGGCAATATGCATGTACTGAAATGCCTCCCCCAATTATTTGGTCAGATTTCTTTGATACTGTGCAGTATTTCTCTGTAAGCATGCCCCACTAGTCTCCCCAAGTTTAAAACTTTTATGATCTAAGGTTTTATTAACAGGTTAGGCTTAGATTTAGGTTAGAGTTAGGGCAAGTGTTAGAACTAGTGTTAGGATTAGAATTAGTTTTTTTCAACTTTTTGGATACTGGGCAGGATTTATCTTTTTCCTATTCTTAGTATGCTCCCCAAGTTTGGGCCTCCTAGTAAAAGGGTTTGCTCTCAGGAGCAGTTTTAATTTTCATTTTTCACTTCATTTTGTCCTATAGGGGTGAAGGGAAATGGAGCTGGACTCAAACAGGGTTTGTGCTAGCTGCTTGAAACTTCACACACTCAATCAGTATTAAGTTAGAGCTAGGGTTACAGCTAGTGTTTTGTTAGATTTAATATGTTCAACTTTCTTTCATACTTAACAGGATCAACTTTTACCTAACCTTACTATATTCTCTAGGTTTAGGCCTCTTAGGTCAAGGGTTTGCTCTCCTGAACAGTTTATATTTTAAGTTTTAATTTCAATTTGACCTATGTGTATAAGTGGAAATGTAGCTGGAAATCCAACAGGGTTGGTGCTAGCTACATCAAACCTCACACACTCATTCCATTTTCTATGGACATTCTGTGGTTTATTTCTTTTAAAATAAGCCCTAAGCTGAAGCATGCAAAGCAACTTTATGTGAGAGCACTTTAGGAGAAAACGGGAAAATATGCATGTACTGAACTACCTCCACAATTATTTGGTCAGATTTCTTTGATATTGTGAAAGATTTATCTGTTAGCCTACCCAACTTGGCTCCCCAAGTGAGGGACTTCTAGGATGAAAGGGACTCTAAACAGGGTAAGGTAAGTGTTGGGTTAGTGTTAGGACTAGGATTAGACCTACTGTTAAGGTAACAGTAAGTTCTGTTTTCAAATTTCTATGATACGGTGCAGGATTCATCTTTTTCCTATTTTGACTCTACTCCAAAAGTTTGGGTCTTCTACATAAAGGGTTTGCTTTCAGAAAAAGTTTATATTTTCATGTTTCTCTTCTTTTTGCCCTATAGTGGTGAATGGAAATGAAGCTGGAAATCAAACAGGGTTTGGGCTAGCTGCTTGAAACTTCACACACTCCATCAATTTTCAGTAAGCATAATCTGGTTTTTGCCATGGAAGTAGCCCTAAGATGAAGTAGAAAGAAACAGCTTTATCTCTGAGTGCTTTAGAAGCCACCAGAATACCCATGTACTGAAAGAGCTTAAAATTTTTTTGTTCAGATTAATTTGATACTGTACAGGATTCATCCTTGACCTAGCCTTAGTAGGCTCCCGAAATTTGGGCCTTCAAGGTTCAATGGTTCAGTGTCAGGAAGAGTTTGAATTTTTAGGATTCAATTCATAATGCCCTATAGGTGTGAATAGCAATGGATCTGGAAATCAAACAGGTTTGGTGCTAGCTGCATGAAACTTCACACACTCAATCAGCTCTCTGTGGGCACTCTTTGTTTTTTTCTTTGTGAAAGTACCTTAAGCTGAAGCATGAAAAACAATTTATACATGGGCACTTTAAGGAAAAAAAACAGGGTAATATGAATGTACTGAAATACCTCCCCAAATTTTTCATCAGATTCTTTGATACTGCACAAGATTCATCTGTTAAGTCGCACTGCTAGGCTCCCCAAGTTTGGGACTTCTATGATCAGGCTTACTCTAAAGAGGTTAGAATTAGTTTAGGGTTGGGTGAGATCTAGTGTTAGAGTGAGTTTTGTTCAAATTCATTTGGTACTTGGCATAATTCATCTTTTACCTAGCCTTACACTTTTCACCAGGTTTGGGCCTTATCCCTTCAATGGTTTGCTGTCAGGAACAGTTTGTATTTTAAGGATTCTTTCATTTTGACCTATACGGGTTAATGGAAATGGAACTTGAAATCAAACAGGTTTGGTGCTCGCTGCTTAAAACTGCACACACTCAATCAGTTCTATATGGGCACTTTCTGATTTCTTCCTTGTGAAAGTTTCCCAAAGCTGAAGCATGCAAAAACATCTTTATCTGAAAGTACTGTATGAGACAACTGGGAAATAGATATATACTGAAGTACCTCCCCAAATTATTTGGTCAGATTTCTTTGATACTGCTCAAGATTCGTCGATTAGCTTGCCCCACTAGGCTCCCTTAATTTAGGACTTCTATGATAAAAGGTTCTCTAAACACATTAGGGTTAGGTTTATGGTTAGGGTAAGGGCTAGGATTAAATCAAGTGTTAGGGTTAGAGTCAGTTTTGTTCATGTATCTTTGACACTGGGCAGGATTCAACTTTTATCTTACCTCACAATGTTCCCTGGTTTGGGCCTTCTTGGTTCAATGGTTTTCTGTCAGGAACAGTTTGTATTTTAAGATTTCACTTCATTTTGAACTATTTTGTTGAAGAGAAATGGAGCACGAAATCAAATAGTGTTGGTGCTAGCTGCTTGAAACTGCACACACTCAAACAGTTCTCTGTGGGCACTCTCTGGTTTGTTCCTTATGAATGTTGCCCTCAGATGAAACATGCAAATCAACTTTATCCCAGAGCACTTTTGGAGAAATCAAAGAAGTATTAATGTACTGAAACACTTCTCTCAATTATTTGCTCAGATTTCTTTGATACTGTGCAGGATTTATCTGTTAGCTTTCCCCACTGGGCTCCCTTAGTTTGGGACTTCTATGATCAAATGTTCTCTAAACAGGCTAGGGAGAGCTGTAGGATTAGGATTAAGAATAGTTCTAGTGTTAGTTTTATAGTAGTTTTGTTCAAATTTCTTTGATACTAGGCAGGATTTATCTTTTACCTAGCCTTAGTATGTTCGCCAGACTTGGGCCTTCTATGTTCACTGGTTTGCTGTCAGTATTTCAGTTTTTATCTTAATGTTTCACTTTATTTTGACCTTCCTTGGTAAATGGAAATGGAGCTGGAAATCAAACAGGGTTTTTGCTAGCTGCTTGAAACTTCACACTCTCAATCAGTTCTCTGTGAGGATGCTCTGGTTTTATCCTTGTGAAAGTATCCCAAAGATAAAGCATCCAAAATCAACACTATGTGAGAGCATTTTAGAAGACAATAGGAAAATATGCATGTACTGAACTACCTCCCACAATCATTTGGTCAGATTTTTTTGATACTGGGCAGGATTCATCTGTTAGCTTGCCCCAGTAGGATCCTAAAATTTGAGACTTCTATGATCAAAGGTTCTCTAAACAGGTTATGTTTAGGCTTATGGTTAGAGTTAGGTCTATTGTTAGGGTTAGAGTTTGTCTTGTTCAAATTTCTTTGATACTGGGCACAATACATTTGTACCTAGCCTTACTAAGTTCCCCAGGTTTCTGCCTTCTTGGTTCAATTCGTTGCTGACAGGAACAATTTGTATTTTATGGATTCACTTCATTTTGACCTACATGGGTAAAGGGACATGGAGCTGGAAATCAAACAAGGTTGGTGCCAACTACTTGAAACTTCACACTCTCAATCATCCTCTGTGGGCACTTTCTGCTTTGTTCCTTGTGAAATTAGTAATAAGCTGAAGCATACAATACAAATTTATCTGAGAACACTTTAGGAGAAAACAGGGAAATATGCTTATACTGAAATAGCTCCTGCAATTATTTTGTCAGATTTCTTTGAATCTGCCCATGATTCATCTGTAAGCTTTCACCACTAGACTCCCCAATTTTGAAACTTCTATGATCAAAGGCTCTCTAAACAGATTAGGTTTAGGGTTAGACTTAGTGTTAGGACTAGGTTTAGACCTAGTGTTAGGGTTAGAATTAGTTTTTTTTTTTTTTTTTTTTTTTTTTTTTTTTTAATTTATATCATACTGGGCAGGATTCACCTTTTTCCTATTTTGACTATACTCCAAATGTTTGGGCCTCCTACCTAAAAGGGTTTTCTCTCAGAAACAGTTTCAATTTTCATGTTTCTCTTCTTTTTCCCTACAAGGGTGAATGGAAATGAAGCTAGAAATCAAACAGGGTTTGTGCTAGCTTCTTGAAACTTCACACAGTCAATCAGTTCTCAGTGAGCATTCTCTGGTTTGTTTCCTGTGAAGTATCCCTAAGCAAAAGTAGAAAGAAAAAGCTTTATCTCTGAGTGGTTTCGGAGCAAGCAAAATACACATATACTAAAAGAGCTTTGAATTTTTTTGTTCGGATTATTTTGATACTGTACAGAATTCATCCTTGACCAACCTTAGTAGGGTCCCCAAGTTTGGGCCTTCAAGGTTCAATGGTTCAGTGTCAGGAACAGTTTGAATTTTTAGTTTTCACTACATTAGGGCTTATATGTGTGAATGGAAATGGAGATGGAAATCAAACAGGTTTGGTGCTAGCTGCATGAAACTTCACACATTTAATCACTTCACTGTGGGCATGCTCTGGTTTGTTCCTTGTGAAAGTATTTTAAGCTGAAGAATGAAAAATCAGTTTATCCAAGAGGACTTTAGCAGAAAACAGGGAAAATAGGAATGTACTGAAACACCTCTCCAAATTATTGTTCAGAATTTTTTGATACTGGGCAGGTTTCATCTATTACCTTGCCTTCTAGGCACCACAAGTTTGGGACTTTTATGATCAAGCTTTATTAACAGGAAAGCCTTAGTTTTAGGGTTAGGTTTAGGTCTAGGGTTAGAACTAATGTTTGGGTTAGAGTTAGTTGGTTCAAGTTTCGTTGATACTGGTCAGGATTCATCTTTTACCTAGCATTAGCATGTTTCCCAGGTTGGATTTTCTCAGTTCAAGGTTCACTGTCAGGAACAGTTTGTGTTTTAAGATTTCACTTCATCTTGGCTTCTATGGGTTAGGGTTAGGTTTAGGGCTATGGCTCGGTTTTTTTTTTTTTTAGGCTAGGACTAGGGTTAGGGCTAGATTTTGAATTAGTGTTAGGGTTGGGCTACTGTTAGGGTGAGGTTTAGGCTTAGGGTTAGGGTTATATTTAGAGTTAGGGTTAGATGCAGGGTTTGTGTTAGGGCTAGGGTTAGTGTTACAGTAAAGGATAGGGTCAGAACTAGGGAAAAGGCTAGGACGAGAGTTAGATTGAGATTTAGGACTAGGTTTAGGGTTAGGGTTAGGGTTAAAGCTAAATTAGGGCTAGGATTAGGGCTAGGGTTAGTGTTAGAGTTAGGCCTAGAGGTAGGCTAGGTTTAGTTAGGCTAGGTTTAGGATTAGAATTGGTTTTAGGATTCAGTTGAGGGGAATGGGTGGGGTTATAGCTAGCTTTTGGACAAGGGTGAGGGTTAGAATTAGGATTAGTGGTAGGGTTAGTGTTTAGGTTAGGATTAAGTCTAGGTTCAGGGCTAGGGTTTCTGTTAGGTTCAGGGCTAGAGCTAGGGCTAGAGCTACGTTTAGGGTAAGAATCAGGCTTACAGTTAGGGGTATTATTAGGGTTAAGGCCATGGTTAGCATTTGGTTAAGGTCAAAGTTTAGGGTTAGGTCTTGAATTAGTGTTAGGTTCAGGCTTAGGTTTAAGGTAATGGATAGGGTTAGGTTTTACGTTTCAGTTAAGGTTTATGGTAATGGATGGGTTAGGTTTACTAACAGGGTTACTGTTAGCATTTGATTAGGATTATGTTTAGTATAATGGATAGATTTAGAGCTAGGGTTATGGCTAGGTTATTGTTTGGATTAAGTCTAGGATTAGAGTTAGGTTTAGGGATAGGGATAGGGTTTGGTTTAGGATAAGTGTTAGGTTTAGGGCTAGGGTTATGGTTATCTTAGGGTAAGTGTTAGTGTTTGAGCTAGTGTTAGGGCTAGAGCTAGGGTTAGATTTATGTTTATGTCTAGGGATATATTTATGGTTAGGTTTTGGTTTAGGGTTCGGATTATGGCTAGGGTTTTCATTACAGTTAGGGTTAGGTTTAGGGTAATGGATAATGTTAGATTTAGGGTTAGGGTTAGGGTATAGATTAGGGCTAGTTTTAGGATTGGGTTTAATGTATGGCTTAATTTTTCTGCTAGGGTTAGGGCTATGGTGAGGTTTAGGTTTATGGTTAGGTGTTTGAATACGTTTATGTTTAGTTTTCGGTTTAGTGTTATGAATAGTGTTATAATTAGGGTTAGGGTTAGGGTTATGGTAATTGACAGGCTGAGAATAAAAGTTTGACCTAGGATTAAGGTTAGGATAAGAGCTAGGGTTAGGGTTACGGTTTAGGATAGGGCTAGGTTAAAGTTTAAGGTAAGAGTTTGGCTTTGAACTAGGGTTAGATCTAAGGCAAGGTTTAGTGTTAGGGATAATGTTAGTGTTAGGGTTATGCTTAGGGTTAAGTTTAGGCCTAGGATTATGGCTAGGTTGTGTGTTAGTTTTAGGGCTAGTGTTAGGACTATAGTTATGGTTAGGGCTACTGTTAGGGTTAAGATTAGGGTTAAAATAGGCTTAGGGCTAGGGTTATGTTTAGTGCTAGTATTAATGTTAGGGTTATGACTAGGTCTAGTGTTAGGATTAGGTTTTGGGTTAGGGTCAGGTTTATAGTTAGAGTCAGGGTCAGTATTCCAGATAGGATTAGGGTTAGGTTTAGAGCCAGAATTAGGACTAGTATTAGGTCTAGTTGTAGGGTATGTGTTTAGTTTAGGTTAAGGTTTATTGTTAGGGCTAGAGCTAAGATTTGTTTATTTAGGTCTAGGGCTATTATTATAGGTATATTTAGGATTAGTTTGGGGTCTAGATTTAGTGTTAGGGTTAGGTATATTTATAATGTTACCGGTAGGGCTAGTATTAGGGTTTGGTTTAGGGTTAGGGTCAGGTTTAGACCTAGGGTTACTGTTAGGATCAGAATAAGGAATACGATTAAGGTTACAACTAGAATGAGGCTAGCATTAGGACTAATAATACTGTTAGTGTTTAAGTTAGTCTAAGGTTTAGGGTTAGGACCAGGGTTAGCATTTGGTTTAGGGTTTGGCGTAGGGTAAAGGATAGGTTTAGGTCTAGGGTTAGGTTTAGTGTTAGGGCTAGTGTTTGGGTTAAGATTAGGGTTTACGCTTGGTTTCGAACTAGATCTAGGGGTAGGATTTGTGTTAGGTTTAGGGCTAGGGTTATGACAATGACTAATGTATGAACTAGGGTTATGATTAGGGCTAATTTTAGGGTTAGGGTTAAGGCTAGGTCTTGTGTTAGGCTTAATTTAGGATTAGGGTGATGTTTAGAGCTAGGATTAGTGTTAAGATCAGCATCAGGTTCAGGGTTATTTTTAGAGTTAGGGGTAAGGCTAGGTGTAGGTTTAAGGTTTGGTTTAGGTTAATGGTTAGGGTTAGGGAAATGGCTTGGTTTTGTTTTATGGCTAGGGCTAGGGGTAAAGAAAGTTTTAGGATTAGCATTATTGTTAGGGCTAGTGTTAGAATTTGGATTAGGATTATGATTATGGTTAAATTTAGAGTTAGCTTTAAATTTAGAGATAGGTTTAAATCCAGGGTTGGGCTAGGGCTAAGGATAGAACTAGGTATAGGGATAGGGCAAGAGTTAGTCTTAAGGCTAGGTTTAGGGTTAGGACTGGACCTCATTAGTGTTAGTGCTAGGCTTAATGTTAGTGTCAAGACTAGGGTTAAGGTAAAGGTTATGGTTAGGTTTAAGATTGTGGTTAGGTTTAGGGTTATGGTTAGGTTTAGGGTAAGGGATGGGGTTATAGCTAGGTTTAGGGCTAGGGCAAGGGTTAGAAGTACAGTTAAGCCTCAGGTTATGAATGGGATTAGGACTAAGGCTAGGTTTAGGGGCAGGATTAGGGCTAGGGCTAATTTCAGGTCCAGTTTTACAGTTAAATACATTTTTAGGGTTAGGTTAGATGTAGTGTAAGGGTTAGGTTGAGGGTTAGGGTCAGGTTTAGAGCTCAGGGCATTGTTTTGTTCAGGGTCGTGATTAGTGTTTGGGATAGGTTAAGGTTTAAATATAGGGCTCAAATTAGCATAGGGTTAAGATTAGAATAATGATATAGTTAGGTTTAGGTTTCAAGTTAGGTTTAGGGTAATGGGTAGGGTTAGGCTTACAAATATGGTAAGGTTTAAGCCTAGGGGTAGTATTAGGGTTAAGATTATGTTTAGGGAAATGGATAGGGTAATGGATAGGGTTAGAGCTAGGGTTAGAGCTAATATTATGGTTATTCTTAGTGCTAGGTTTAGGTTTACGGTTAGGGTTAAGGTTAAAGCTTGGTTTAGGGCTCAGATTAAGCTATTTTGAGTTTTGAGTTATGTTAGGGCTAACGTTAGGATTATGGTTAATGTAAGTACTAGGGTTAAAATTAGGGCTAGTTTTAGGGTTAGGATTAGGGCTAGGTCTAGTGTTTTATTTAGGGTTATGTTTAGGGTGATGTTTAAAGCTAGGTTAAGTGTTGGCATCAGAATCAGGGTTTAGGGTTATTTTTAGGGTTCTGCTTAAAACTAGAATTAGGGCTAGGGTTAAGGCTAGGTGTAGGGTTATGGGTTTGGTTTAGGTTAAGGGTTAGGATTAGGGCTATAGCTCGGTTTGTATTAGGGCTAGTTTTAGAGTTAGGGCTAGTTTTAGGAGTAGTGTTAGGGTTAGGGTTATGTTTAGTGTTAGGTTTAGGCTTAGACTTTGCATTATGGTTAGATTTATAGTTAAGGTTAGATCTAGGGTTAGGGCTAGGTGTAAAGAAATGGCTAGGGTTAGGCCCAGGGTTAGGGCTAGGTTTAGAGTTTCATTAAGGGATAGGTTTAGAACTGGTTCTAGGGCTAGGGAGATAGTTAGTCTTAGTTTTAGTGCTAGGGTTATGGTTAGGGTTAGGGATAGGGCTAAGTTAGGTCTAAGATTAGGGATAGAGTTGGTTTTAAGTTAGGCTTAGGTTGAAGATTAGGGTTATGATTAAGGCTATTTTTAGGGCTAATATTGGCTAGGGTATGTGTTCACTTTAGGGCTAGGATTATATCTAGGGCTAATGTCAGGTCTAGGGTTATGGTTATGGATAGTTTTAGGGTTAGGTTTTGGCTATGTCTAATGTAAGGATTAGGTTTAGGGTAAGGGTTAGGTAAGAGCTAACGTAACCTAGAATTATTAGGTTCAGGCTTATGGTTATGGTTTCTTTTAGGTTTGAGTTTAGGGTTAGGGCTCAAATTAACATTAGGGTTATGGTTAGGGTACAGGTTAGGTTTAGGTAACTGATAGTGTTGGGGTTAGTGATAGGTTTAGGGATAGGCCTAGGGTTAGCATTAGGGAAAGGGTTATGTTTAGGGTAATGGATACAGTTAGAGTTATGTTTAGGTCTAGGGTTATGGTTAGGATTAGGTCTTGAGATAGGGTTAGGCCTAGAATTAGCATTAGGGTACGGGTTATTATTAGGGTAATGGATAGAGTTAGAGCTAAGGTTATAGCTAGACTTATGTTTAGGATTAGGACTTGAGATTGTGTTAGGGTATGGGTTAGAACTAGGGTTAGGGTTAATGTTTATGTTTAGTGTAAGAGTTAGGTTCTGAGCTATGATTAGGTTTAGAGCAAGGGTTATGTTCAGGGTTATGTTTTGGGATAGGATTACGGTAGGTTTAGGGTTAGGGTAAGGGTTAGGGAAATGTTTATAATTAAGTTTAGTGTTAGGGATAGGGTAATAAATATGGTTAGATATATGTTCAGGGTTAGATTTAAGTTTAGGGTTAGGTATATGGTTATGTTTAGGTTAATGGAAAGGATTAGGGTTTGATCTATGGTTAGGGCTATAGCGAGTATTCGTTTAGGGTTAGGTCTAGGGTTAGTTTTCTAGGGTTAGGGTAATGCATTGAGAGCTTGGATTAGGGCTAGTTTTAAGGTTAGGATTAGGACTAGGTTTAGGGTTAGATTCAGGGATAGTTCTAGGTTTATGTTTATAAAAAGTGTTAGGTTTTGAGTTAGGGTTGGAACAAAGGCAAGGGTTATGTTTGGGTTAGGGCTAGGGTTAGGGTTATGGTTATGCTTAGGCCTAGATTAAGGCCTAGGATTAGCTCTAGTTTTTGTGTTAGGTTTAGGCCTAGGGTTAAAGCTGTGGATAATGTAAGAGCTAGGGTTATGAATAGGGCTAGTTTTAGGGTTAGGTTTATGCCAAGATCTAGTGTTGGGTTTAGATTTTTAGTTAGGCTCAGGTTTAGAAGTAGGTTTACTGTTAAAGGCAGAGTCAGTGTTTGGGTTAGAGTTCAAATTAGGGTTACAGCCAGATTTAGGACTAGGTTTAGGTCTAGGTGTAGTGTTAGTGTTTGTGTTAGGATAAGGGTTATTGTTAGGCCTAGGACTAGGTTTTTGTTTAGGTCTAGGGCTAGAGATAAGGCTATATTTAGGATTAGGTTTAGGTCCAGGGCTAGTCTTAGGTTTTAGTCTAGTGTTAGGGTCAGGTTTAGAACTAGGGTTTGTGTTAGGGTCAGAATAAGTGTCAGGGTTAGCATTCAGGTTTGGGATAGAATTAGAGCTAGAATGAGGGCTAGGTTCAGGTCTATTAATAAGGTTAGGATTTTTGGTTAGCCTAAGGTTTAGGCATAGGTCTAGGGCTACCATTAGGGTTAGGGTTATTCATAGTTTAAAGGATAGTCTTAGAGTTAGGGTTAGGGATCGAGTTAGGGTTAGGAATAAATCTAGGCTTAGGGCTCGAATTAGGGCTGGTTTTTGTATTATTGTTAGGGCTAATGTTAGGGAAATGGCTAATGTAAGAACTAGGGTTACAATGAGGGTTAGTTTTAGGGTTAGGGGTAGGGTAGGTCTAGTGTTAGGGTTAGTTTTAAGGTTTGGATGATATTTAGAAGTAGACTTAGTGTTAGGATATGAGTCAGGGTAAGAGTTAGGGTTGGGACTCGAATTAGGAATAGGTTTACTTTAAGGTTTCAGTTTAAGGTTAGGAGGGTGTTTAGAGCTAGGGTGTTAGGATATGAGTCAGGGTCAGGGTTAGATTTAAGGTTAGGTTTAGGAGTCCAATTAGGGCTATGTTTAGGCTAGGTGTAATGTTAGTGTTTGGTTTAAGGTAGGGTTTAGGGTTAGGGCTAGTGCTCAGTTTGTTTTACTGCTAGGGTAGTGTTAGGGCTACTTTTACGATTAGCATTAGTATTAGGGATAGTTTTAGTGTTAGGCTTAGGGTTAGGGTTAGGGTTAGATTTTGAGTTAAGGTTAAATCTAGGGTTAGGGCTAGCACTAAGTATAGGGCAAGGGTTATGGATAGGGTTAGGGCTAGGTTTAGGGTTATTGTAATGTTATAGGGTTAAAACTAAGGGAAAAGTCTAGTGTGAGAATTAGAGTTAGTCTCAGGGCTAGGGTTAGGGTTAGGTTTATGTATAAGCTTATTTGTAAGCCAGTGTTAGGGTTTGCTCTAGGCTTATGGTCAACCTAGGGTACGGTCAACCTAGGGTTTGTGTTAGAGTCAGAATAAGGGTCAGGAATATCTTTAGAGTTTGATAGGATTAGACCTAGAATGAGGGCTAGGGTCAGGACTATTAATATTGTTAGGATTTTGGTTAGCCTAAGGATTAAGGTTAGGGTTATGGTAAGAGATAGTGTTAAAACTAGCAATAGGGCTAGTATAAAAATTAGAGTTAGTCTACGAGCTGAAGTTAGGATTAGGGTTAGTGATTCGGCTAGAATTAGGGCTAGGAGTAGCGTTAGGGTTAGTGTTCAGCTTACACATAGAATTAGGGTTATATGTAGGATTAAGTTTAGGGTAAGGAATAGTGTTACAGCTAGGTTGAGATGTAGGTTGATGTTTAGAATTAGGGTTAGGTCTATGGTTATGGTTAGGGTATTGATTAAGGTTAGGTTTAGGGTAATATAAAGGCTAGGGTTTGTTTTATGGTTAGGCCTAGGATTAGACGTATGGCTAATTTCAGGTCTAAAATTATGTTTAAAGATAGTTTTAGATTTAGGATTATGGCTACATCTAGTGTAAGATTTAGGTTAGTGTCAGGTTTAGGGATAGGCCTATTATTAAGATCAAGGTCTGGGTTAGGGTTTGGGATAGTTTAAGGTTTAAATTTAGAGATAGAATTTCCTATAGGGTTAGGATAATATGAGGCTTAATATTAGGATTCATGTTAGGTTTATGGAAAAGGATAGGGATAGGTTTAGAGATTGGGTTAGGTTTAGGCCTAGGGTTAGCTTTACAGATGGGGTTATGGTTATCATAATGGATAGAATTAGAGCTAGGGTTAGGGCTAGGCTTATTGTTATGATTAGGGCTAGGGTTAGGCTTCGTATTAGGGTTAGGTTTAAAGCTCGGTTTAGGGCTCATATTAGGGATATGTTTTGTTTTAAGTTAGGGTTAGGGTTATGGCTAATGTAAGTACCAGAGTTAAGATTAGGGCTAACTTTAGGTTTGAGATTAGGGCTAGGTTTAGTGTTAGGGTCAGGTTTAGGGTTAAGGTGATGTTTAGAGCTAGGGTTAGTGTTAGTGTCAGAGTCTGTATCAGGGTTAGTTTTAAGGTTTGGCTTAAAACTCGAATTAGGGCTAGGGTTAGGGGTAGGTGTATGGTTAGGGTTTGGTTTAGTTTAAGGGTTAGTGTTAGAGCTATGGCTTGGTTTTGTTTTAGGGCTAGGGCTAGGGTTAGGGCTAGTTTTAGGATTAGTATTAGGCTTAGGGCTAGTGTTATGGTTAGGCTTCAACTTCGGCTTAGGATTAGATTTATAATTAGATTTTGATCTAAGGTTAGTGCTAGGGCTATGTATAGAGCAAGGGTTAGCACTAAGTTTAGGGCTTGATTTAGGGTTATGGTATGGGATAGAGTTAGAGGGGATAGTGTGAGAGTTAGAGTTAGTCTTAGGTCTCGGGTTAGGGTTAGGTATAGTGCAGAATTAGGGATGAGATTAGGGCTAGGGTTAGTATTAGGGTTAGGGCTAGGGTTAGAGTTAGGGTTATTGTTAGGATTAAGGCTAGGTTTAGAGCTAGGATAAGGACTGGAATTTTTGTTAGGGTTAGGACTAGGATTAGGGCTAAGGTTAATGTCAGGTCTAGGGTTATGGTTGAGAAGAGTTTTAGGGTTATGTTTCTGGCTAGGTCTAATGTAAGGGTTAGATTAGGGTGAGGTTCAGGTTTAGAGCTAGGAGAATTATTAGGGTCAGTGTCAGGGTTAGACTTTGGTTGAGCTTAGGGTTTAGGGTTAAGGCTCGAATTATCATTAGGGTCAGGTTTAGGGTAAAGATAGGGTTTTGTTTAGGGTTCAGGTTAGGTTTAGGATAATTGATAGGGTTAGGTTTAGAGATATTGTGTTAGGCCTAGGGTTAGCATTAGGGTAGGGGTAATGGTTACGATAATGCATAGGGTTAGATCTAATGTTAGGGCTAGGATTATGGTTAGGAATAGGTCTTGATTTAGGGTTATGGTTAGGGTTAGAACTAGGGTTAGTTTTAGTGTTATGTTTAATATAAGGGTTAGGTTTTGAGCTAGGGTTAGGCCTAGGGTGAGGGTTAGGTCTAGAATTAGGTCTAGGGATAAGATTACAGTACAGTTAGGGTTAGAGCTAGGATTAGGGCTAGTGTCATCATTAGGAGTAGGGTTAGAGAGTAATTGATATGGCTAGATGTAGGTATAGCATTATGGGTAGTATTAGATTGAGGTTTAGGTTTAGGGTTAGAGCTATGTTTATGTTTAGGTTTATGGAAAGGGTTAGGGTTTGAGCTAGAGTTAGGTCTATGTCGAGTGTGAGGTTTAGGGTTAGGTCTACGGTTAGTTTTCCAGTTAGGTTTAGAGTTATGGTTAGGCCTAGGGTTATCAATAGGTTTATGGTTAGGTTTAGGGTAATGGGTAGGTTTAGAGCTAGGTTTAGGGCTAGGGTTAAGTTTAGAATTAGGGCTAGTGTTAGGGGTATATTTAGGGATAGGCGTAGGTTTTTGTTTAGGGTAAGGGTGCCGCAGTCTGGCTGGGCGTAATTCACGAACCACTTATTAAGCAGAAACAAACTTTATTTTTAGAACACACAAGCAGCACCACGCGAGCTCCCCGGGAGTTCCCTCAGAGACGAACTGCCACCACCGGCTCTTCCAGCGAGCCTCTCACTTGGATCTCTTCCTGCCCTTGAGGCAGATGGGCTGGGTCTCGTGGGCGGTGCCAAAAGAGTCCTCCTATTAGTAGCTCCATGGTCTGAAAGGGCGGAGAAACAGCCCAATGAGCGTCACCACAGAGGAGCCAATCAGCTGGAGGTTTGCTGTGGCTGCTTCGGCTGTGGATCTCAACATCTCCGCCTCTCTGTTTAATGAAACAACAAGCATGTGGCTTAGGGACCATGGCTGTCTTAGGTTGTCCAATACTCCATATGGTCCTTACCCGTCATCAGATGAGCTGACCTCAAGGCATCAGCCTCCTGTCTTAGGTTGGTATCATTGCAATTGGATCTTACCCGTCATTGATTACTAGTCCAGCATATAGCCACACTTGTGGATAGGCCTTTGTACCATTGGGAGGGTGAGATTCTTTGCCTCACCTCTGTTTGCCCCCAAATTTTAGCTGAAAGACCAACACAAGCAGAAGGGAGGAGGATACACCAAGCCAATTGATGGCTCCTTTTGAAAAAAAAGTACCACTGATGACACCATCAACATAAATACCCTGGCACTACCACAATTTGCTGCACCAACAGATAGTTCACAATGCATATAAGTGATACATAGTCGAGGCAAGTTCTGCAAGCAATTCAGTGATAGCTATTGCAGAAGCTGTAGTTTGGTTTTATCTTTGTCTTCACCAGCACTGGGATGAAGATAGAAATTCTGGCAATAATGGCTAAAGAAAAAAAAACTATGTAACATTCCATCAGGTATTAAAAGAAAACATTTTTTCTGAACAATTTACATTATCCTGAACAGAATTAAAAATTATAATGAAAAGGAAAGGTGAAAGTAAACAAACAGATCTGTTAACCTCCTTTTTTTCATATTTTAAAACAGTCCTCAACACCTATTTACCCAATTTAAATTAAACCATTTAAATCACGTGAAAAAGAAAAAAAAAATATTTGAATTCATTTTTTCATTAGCGCTCATCATATATGATACATGGATATACATACATAAAAACATACAACACAAAACACAAGTGTGCACACATAGTATAATATATACAACACATAACATAATAGTAAAGGCCTTGTAACTTTTTACAGGTGAAATCTCCATTGCAATATTTAAAAACTCCATAGTCAAAAAATAGAACTGATCAGCAAAACATTAACCTAGGTCTGTATGAGCTCAAAAAACAAAATAGAACTTCATGATGTGGAAAGGGCAATAATAAAATAGATATTGAAAAAAGCATCCTGGTTTAATTAGCCTCCAGATGTGGGAGAACCACTGTCACAGATGTAAGGATACCCAAACTGGAGTTCGGGATATCAGCTGTTATGGATTTGAGACAAATCTTCTTCTTTTTGGTCTGTAGAAATCGCTTTAGTTAGTCTCTCTGGAATCCAAATCAGCTGTTCTCCCTGTGGAAACACAAAATAGAGCCCCGACTCCAGACAATCACTGGGTCAAGACCTTAGTTAATCTCTCTGGAATCCAATTCGGCTGCTGTTCTCCCTGTGGAAACACACAAACAGACCCCCGACTCCAGACAATCACTGAGTCAGGATCTTTCCATTGTCATGTTAGAATATCCTTCCAAAGTACCTTGGGCTTATGTACATTTTTTGGACACATGTGCCTTTCTGCAGCACTAAGCCCTGATGAATCCAAATTTAAAAAGTTTAGAGTAAAAAGGGTTATCTTAAGTTTATCTTTAGGGGATATATACCCCTTCCAAATTCACCTCTTTTTGCTTTGATAAGTATATTTAATAGTTTGATGAGCTCTTTCAACTATGCCTTGTCCCTGTGGATTGTATGGGATTCCTGTTATATGAATAATGCCAAATGATGAGCAAAATTGTTTAAAAGAGGTAGAAGTATAACCAGGGGCATTAACTAAGTTTTTAACTGTTTTGGAACACCCACAGAGGCAAAATTTTGTAAGCAATGAGCTATAATATTTTTAATTTTTTCTCTGGCATGAGGAGAGCCCATCAAAAATCTGGAAAAAGTATCAACTGTAACATGCAAATATTTTAATAATAGAACTCCTAAATAATTAATTGGAAAATTTAATTGTACTTTATCTATTGCTATCTGTAGATTATATTTTTTTAATAAATTTGTAAGTGTTGCATAACATTCTAGCAATGTGTTTTTATCTTTGTGTGCTAAGAATACGTCGTCCATGTAGTGAAATATTTGTATTTCAGGATATTGATTTCTAAGTGGCTGGATTGCTTTGTTAAGATAAATTTGACACATAGTTGGGCTGTTAGTCATCCCTTGAGGGAGTACTTTCCATTCGTATCTCTGATCAGGACCTTCATGATTTAGTGCTGGGATAGTAAATGCGAAATATGGATTATCCTCAGGATGAATTGGAATTGAAAAAAAAAATCTTTAATATCTATTACTAAAACATACCAGGTTTTTGGCAAAGCAGATAATTGGGGAATCCCTGATTGAACAGGTCCCATAATAACCATCTCACTATTAATGGCTCTTAAATCTTGCAATAATCTCCATTTACCAGATTCCTTTTTGATGACAAAAATGGGAGTATTAGGGGGAGATACAGAAAGATGTATATGTCCCTCTACTAATTGTTATTTGACTAGATCAGGGGCTGCTTGTATTTTTTCTTTAGTCAGGGGCCACTGAGGAACCCATACTGGTCCTTCTGATTCCCAAGTAATTTTTATTGTCTCAGTGACCCCTCCTGAAATACCAATCCATGTCTATATATATTTTTATCTATTTGTATTGGTGCCACTATATTTTGTCCTTTTTCTTCCACTTCTTTTCCTTTCCTAAAACCTTGTCTAGCCGTAATAGTGGAAGCTTTTAAATTGATGTTATTTGTTAATGTTAGTCTAATTGATCTAGGACATCTCCTCCCCACAAATTTATAGAAAGATAATCCATACATATGGCTGTATAATTCCCTTACATCCTTCAGGATCCTTCCAATCTAATACCATCACACTTCTATGGGGATTAGTTGCCACTCCTAGGCCTCAAAGCATTTGAGTGGCTTGTTGTAATGGCCAATGTTTTGACAATTCTTGATGAGAGATGATGCTAAGGTCTGCACCTGTATCCAGTAGACCATTAAATTCATGTCCTTGAATATTTAGTTTTAGTATGGGGCGATAATCTAAATTTAAAGAAAGCATAGCCCATTCTACACCTGTGGAACCTAATTCCCTGGAACCTCTTTCTACTGTACTACTGGAAAATTTATCATGTAGTGTGGGTATTATTAATAAAGGTACTATTCTGTCTCCTGGTGAAATCACTGATATACCCTATGGAGAACTGGCTATGATTTTTATTTCACTTTCATAATCGGGTTCAATTACCCCAGGACTTATCATAAGTCCTTTTAGAGTAGAAGAACTGGGTCCCAATAAGTCTACTGTTCCTTGGGGAAGAAGCACTTTTACCCCTGTGGGAATGATTTGAACTCCCATCTCTGGAGTTAGTACTGCTCTGGCAGAGGTGCAGATGTCCAATCCTGCGCTTCCTCCAGTTTGTCTAGTGAGGGATTTAATGGATAATGTGTCCTGGGAACTACCCTGATGGTGTTGTTGGGTTCCTCCAGTGCCCCGTATATTTGTGGTCATTGGACCCGTAGCATTGGGCCCCCCTGTTTGTTTTTTCGCAATGGAGCCTGATGCCTTTCTTCATGATATCGTGGGTAAACACCTGCTCCTTGTCCGTTTTTTGATAACAGAGTACCCTCTATGGTGGTTTGAGAACGGCATTCATTAGCCCAATGTCTCCCTCTATGGCATCCTGGGCAAATACCTGGTATTCTAACCCTTTGATACCTAGTATTGTTAAATCCTCCTCCTATGGGGTAATTCCTTTTAAAATGTCCTGTTTGTTCACAGTTGTAGCATGTTTTTGCTCTGGCATCTAAAGCCTGTTGTACTGCAGCTGCCAAGACATGCCCTTGTTCATTAATGTCTCTACGTAATTTAATATATGTGTTTAAATCTCCATGTTTCCATGGTCTAATGGCTTCTTTGCACCATCTGTTTGCTTGTTCATAGGCTAGCTGTTTAATTAATGGCATTGCTTGTTCTGTATCCCCAAAAATTCTGGTAGCTGTTTGAATAAGCCTATCTACAAATTCAGCGTAAGGTACATTAGCTCCTTGTATTACCTTAGATAATTGGCCTTGTAAATCTCCATGTCCTTGTAAAGTCTTCCATTCCCTAACCACATCTACAGCAATTTGTGAGTATATGGCAGAATCATATGCAATTTGTCGCTGCTGACCCTCATAAGGTCCCTTTCCTAACAACATGTCTAGATTTTCTGAGGATAACCGGCTGCTGTATCTTGCCTAGCCGTCTCCATGCAAAATTCCTCATTGGCAACCTTCCATAACAGGTATTGTCCTCCATTTAGCACAGCATTATGCATACTAGTCCAATCTGCTGGCGTCATGTTCAAATTGGTAATGGATTCGACCATGCTTACAGTGAAGGGTGCTTGAGGACCACAGGTTGTTACAACCTCTTTTAGCTGCTTCACTGTTTTGAAATCTAAAGCATGGTGAATTCACTGCCCTCCTGCCTACTCAAATACAGGGCATGCTAATCTTTGAGGTCCTTTCTCAGGATTCCAACTATCAACTATGGGGATTGGGGGCCTCCCAGCATTTGGAGGTGGAGCTGTTGCTTGGAAACTTACGGCCTCTCGTGATAGAAAGGTGTTAGTAGCAGTCTCCTGATGTAACGTCTCCCTTGATGGCTTTTTCTGCTTTAAACTTTCTTCCCCTTTCTGACTATCTCGAGAGGCCTTCTATTTTACTTGATCTAAAATGTCCTCTCCTTGATTAAGTAAAGAAGATTGTACCAATGTCCATAACAATAATGTGTCAACTGGCAGAGTTCCTGTGTTTTCCTTTTATATCCTTTTTAAATCTTCAACGTATGCCCTAATTGTTCTTGATATTACTGGGGTGCATCCATCCTCTAACAATTTACTTAACATTTTTTCGGTTTGTTTTTTACTAATTTTTAATTCCATATTTCCGTGACAAAGCTACTCCTCACTAAGATAATTCAAAAGAAAACAGAGACAAAGTGAAACAAAAATTGAACAAAAATTCATTGTATTAGCCTTTCTATCCTCCAGGAATGTCCATCCGTCCTTTCTCCCTATATGTTCCTCAGACACAAATAGTTTTTCCTCAGATGTGCACGGTTTTTCTTCCGTCTCACCCATCTCTCGGGGCAGGCAACTTAAAACAAAAGAGAAACAAAACAAAAGAAGCATCTTAAAATGGCTACCCATCATCTTGCCCTGCCCTCGGGGGAGAGCAGTTTACCCTATAACTAACCCTCAGTCATTCCCCGAATGGGCCACCAAAATGCCGCAGTATGGCTGGGCACAATTCATGAGCCACTTATCAAGCAGGAACAAACTTTATTTTTAGAAAGCACATGCCTGACCACATGAGCTCTCCAGGAATTCCCTCAGAGACCAAATGCCAACACCGGCTCTAATAGCGAGCCTCTCAACCAGAACTCTTCCCGCCCTTGAGGCAGATTGGCTGGGTCACATGGGCGAAGCCAAAAGAGTCCCCCAATTAGTAACTCCGTGGTATGAAAGGGCGGGGAAACAGCCCAGTGAGCATCAGCGCACAGGAGCCAATTAGCTGGAAGTTTGCTGGTGCCATGGTGAGCCAATCAGCTGGAAGTTTGCTGGGGCCACTTTGGCTGTGGCTCTCAACATAAGGGTTCTGCTTTTAGCTAGCGTTAGGAGTAATTGAGTGTTAGGTTAAGGTTAGGGTTAGGGTTATGCTTAGAGCTAGGTTTAGGCCTAGGATTAGCTCTAGGTTTTGTGTTAGGTTTAGGTCTAGGGTTAGGGTTGTGGGTAATGTTAGAGCTATGGTAATGATTATGGCTAGATTTAGAATTAGGGTTATGGCTATGTCTAGTGTTAAGTTTAGATATTTGGTTAGGGTCAGGTTTATAGGTAGGTTTACTTCAAAAGGCATGGTCAGTGTTTAAGATAGAGTTAGAGTTAGGGTTACAGGCAGAATTAGGACTAGGTTTAGGTCTAGAGGTAAGTTTACTGTTTGTATTAGGTTGAGGTTTATTGTAAGGGCTTTGGCTGGGTTTTTGTTCAGGTCTAGGGCTAGAGTTAAGGCTAGATTTAGGATTAGGTTTAGGTCTAGGGCTAGTGTTAGGGTTTTGTCTAGGGTTAGGGTTAGGTTTTTACCTAGGATTAGTGTAAGGGTCAGAATAAGGATCAGGGTTAGAATTAGGGTTTGGGATAATATTAGAGCTAGAGTGAGGGCTAGGTTTAGGACGATTAATAGGGTTAGGGTTTTGGTTGGTCTACGGATTAGGGATAGGTCTAGGGTTATCATTATGGTTAGAGTTTCGCTTACAATAATGGATAAGCTTAGAGCTAGGGTTACGGCTAGAGTTAGGATTAAGGTTAGGGTTAAATCTAGGTTTAGGTCTCGGATTAGGGCTAGTTTTTTGTGTTTGGGTTAGGACTAGGGTGAGGGCAATTACTAATGTAAGAACTAGAGTTACAATTAGAGTTAGGGGTAGGGGTAGGTCTAGTGTTATGGTTAGGTTTGAAGTTAAGGTTATATTTATAGCTAGGGATAGTGTTAGGATATGAGTCATGGACAGTGTTAGTTTTAGGGTTAGGGTTAGCACTCAAATGAGGGCTAGGATTACTGTTAGGGTTCGGTTTAAGTTGAGGGCAGTGTTTAGAGCTAGGGTGGAGGTTAGGATATGGGTTGGGTCAATGTTAGTTTTAAAGTTAGGTTTAGGACTCGAACTAAGGCTTGGGTTACTGTTAGGGTTCCGTTTAAGTTTATGGTGATGTTTACAGCTAGGGAGAGTGTTAGGATATGAGTCAGCATCAAGGTTAGTTTAAGGTTAGCATTATGACTCCAATTAGGGCTAGGATTAGGTCAAGTTTTGTGTGAGGGTTTAGATTAAGTTAAGTTTTAAAGTTAGGGCTATTGCTCAATTTTGTTTTAGTCTTAGGCTTAGGGTTAGGGCTAGGTATAAAATTAGTATTAGGGTTAGGTGTAGTTTTAGTGTTATGCTTAGGTGTAGGATTAGGTTAAGATTTGGAGTTAGATCTAGGTTAAAGTTAGGTTTAGGGTAATGGATAGGGGTAGTTTTAGGGTTTAATGTAGGTTTAGGGTAATGGAGAGATTTATGTTTTGCAATAGGGTTAGTGCTAGGCATAGGGTTAGCATTAGGAAAAGAGTTGTCATACGAGTAAGGTATAGGATTAGGGCTAGGCTTATGGTTAAGATTAGGGCTAGAATTAACGTTAGAGATTGGATTAGGGTTAGTAACTCTAGCTTAGAGTAGGGTTATAATTAGGTATAGGGCAAAGGTAAGGTTTTGAGCTAGGGTTAGTTATAGGGTGATGGTTAGATTTAGTGTTAGGTCTAGTGTTAGTGTTATAGAAAGGGTTAGCATTAGGTTTAGGTTTAGGGCTAGGGTTTTCATTAGAGTTAGGTTTACTTTTAGGGTAATATATTGAATTAGATGTAAGGTTAGCTTTAGGGTTGAGTTTAGTTTTAGGGCTAGGTTTACTATTGGGTTTAGGGTAAGGGTTAGCGTTTGAGTTAGGATGAGGGTTATGGCAAAGATTAGGTTTAGGTTTAGGTCTAGGCTTAGGTTTATGGTTTGGATTAGGGTTTCAGTTTGTGTTATGGCTAAGGTTATCATTAGTGTTAGGGTTAGAATTAGGATAATTGTTAAGGTTAGGGCTAGGTTAAGGTCAGGATTAGGACTAGGGTTAGGGTTATTTTTAGTGATAGGTCTAGGGTTTTGTTTAGGCTAAGGTTTAGTCTTTGAGGTTTAAGACTAAGGTGAGGGTTAGGGTTAGGGTAGGTCTAGGGTTAGAGTTAGGGTTATGCTTAAGGTAGGTTTAGACCTCTGATTAGAACTAGGTTTTGTGTTATGTTTAGGCCTAAGGTTAGTGCAATGGGTAATGTAAGATCTAGGGTTCGAATTATGGTAGTTTTAGGAATATGGTCATAGCTAGGTCTAGTGTTAGGTTTATATTTTGGTTTAGGGTCAGATTTGTAGCTATGTTTATTGTTAGTGTCAGTGTCAGTGTTCAGGTTAGGGAGAACACAAGAATTATGACTAGGGTTAGGTCTCGGGGTAGTGTTAGTGTTTGGTTTAAATTAAGGGCTATTGTTAGGGATAGGACTAAGGTTTTGTTTAGGGCTAGGTCTAGAGTTATCGCTTGATTTAGCATTATGTTTAGGTCTAGGGCTAGTGTTAGGCTTAGGTTTAGGTAAAAGTTTACTGGTAGGGCTAGATTCAGAGTTCAGTTTAGGCTAAGGGTCAGGTTTAGACCTATAATTAGTATTAGGGTCAGAATAAGGGTGAAAGTTAGTGTTAGGTTTTGGGTTAGGGTTAGAGCTAGAATGAGGGCTAGGGTAATGACTAGTAATATGGTTAGTTTTTGGTTTAGGCAAAGGATTAGGATTAGGACTAGAATTAGCATTGTGGATAGGGTTTGGCTTAGGTTAAGGGATAGGGTTAGAGCTAGGGATAGGGCTAGTGTTACGGTTAGGTTTTGGGCTAGGGTTAGGGTTAGGTTTAGATTTAAATCTAGTGTTAGGGCTCAGATTAAGGCTATTTTGCGTTATGGTTTGAGCTAGGGTTAAGGCTATGACTAATGTAAGAACTAGGGTTATGATTAGGGTTACTTTTAGGGTTAGGGTTTGGGTTAGGTCTAGTGACAGCATTAGCTTTAGTGTTAGGATGATATTTAGAGCTAGGGTTAGTGTTTGGATATGAGTCTGGGTCAGGGTTAGTTTTAGTCATAGGACTCAAGTTTGAGCTAGTGTTATGGCTAGTTGTAGGGGAAGGGTTTGCTCTAGGTTAAGGTTTAGGGTTAGAGCAATGGCTTGGTTTTGTTCTAGGGCGAGGGCTAAGGTTAGAACTTGTTGTGGGATTAGCAATAGTGTTCAGCTAGTGGTATGGTGAAGTTTAGGCTTAAGGTCAGGGTTAGATTTAGAGTTATGTTTAGATCTAGGGTTAGGGCTATGCCTGGGGTTAGGGCTAAGTTGAGGGCTAATGTTAGGTTTACGGTAATGGATAGGGTTAGAAATAGAAATAGGGCTAAGTTGAGAGTTAGAGTTAGTCTTAGGGCTAGGGTTAGGAGTTCTCTTAGGGTTAGGGCTAAATTAGGGCTAGGATTAGTGCTAGGTTTAGTGTTATTGTTAGGCCTATGGTTAGGGTTAGTGTTAGTGTTAGGTTTAGGGTTAGTTTTTGGGGAAGAGATGGGGTTATAGATAGGTTCAGGGCTAGGGCGAGAGTTAAAATTAGGGATAGGGCTAGGGTAAGGGTTCTGGTTAGGATTAAGGCTAGGTTTAGGACTAGGATCAGGGCTAAGGTTCGTGTTAGGTTTAGGCCTATAATAGGGCTAGGGGTAATATGAGATCTAAGGTTATTATGATTAGGGATATTTTCAGGTTTAGGTTTATGGCTAGGTATAGTGTAAGGATTAGGTAGAGGGATAGGGTCACTTTCAGAACTAGGGTATTTTTAGGGTCAGAGTCAGGGTTAGGGTTTGTTTAGGTTAAGGTTTAGTGTTAGGGCTCAAATTAGCATTAGGGTTAGATTTAGGTTTAGGGTAATGGATATGGTTAGGTTTAGGGTTCAGATTAGTTTTAGGGTAATGGATATGGTTAGGGTTATAGATAGGGTTAGGGTTGTCCTAGGGTTAGCATTAGGGTTAGGGTTAGGGTTAAGGTAATGGACAGGATTAGAGGTAGGGTTAGAGCTAGAATTATGATTAGTATTAAGGCTTGGTTTAGGATTAGGTTTAGGTTCAGGGTTAGGGTTAAAGCTAATGTTAGGGCTCGGATTAGGGCTAAGATTTAGATTAGGTTAGGGCTAGGTTTAGGGCTATGACTAATGTAAGATCTAGGGTTATAATTTGGGTTAAATTTAGGGTAAGTGTTTGCTTAGGTATAGTGTTAACGTTATCTTTAGGGTTAGTGTGATATTTATAGGTAGGGTTAGTATTAGGATAGAAGTCAGAGTCAGTTAGTTTTAGGCCTAGGATTCAAATTAGGGTAAGGATGTTATGGGTAGGTGTAGGGTTACAGTTTAAGTTAATGTGTAGGGTTAAGGCAATGGTGATGTTTTGTCTTAGGGCTAAGGCTTGGGTTAGGTTTAGTTTTAGAATTAGCAAAAGTGTTAGGTCTATTGGTAGGGTGAGGTTTAAGCTTAGGTTTAGGGTTAGATTTACAGTTATGGTTAGGTCTAGGGAATGGTCTGGGGCTAGGATTAGGGCTAAGATTAGGGCTTGTGTTAGGGTTATGGTAACTGATAGGGTTAGAACTAGAAATAGGTCTAGGTCGAGTGTTAGAGTTAGTTTTAGGCTTAAGGTTATGGGTAGGGTAAGGCATAATTTAGGGCTAGGATTAGCGCTAGGGTTAGTGTTAGGGTTAGGCCTATGGTTAGGGTTAGAGTTAGGGTTAGTTTTAGGGTAAGGGTTATGGTTATAGTTAGGGGAAAGGAACGGGTTATAACTAGATTCAGGGCTAATATGAGGGTTACAATCAGGGGTAGGGCTAGGGTTAGGGTTCAGGTTAGGATTAAGGCTAGGATGAGGGCTAGGGTTTGTATTAGGAGTAGGGCTAGTATTAAGGCTAGGGCTAATGTAAGGTCTAGGTATATGGTTAGGGTTAGTTTTTGGGTTAGGTTGTGGCTAGGCCTAGTGTAAGGGTTAGGTTTAGGATAAAGGTCAGGTTTAGAGCTAGGTATATTTTTAGGGTCAGGCTACGGGTAGAGTTTGGTTTAGGTTAAGATTTAGGGTTGAGGCTTGATTTAGTGTTAGAGTTAGAGTTAGGCTTAGGGTAATGGATAGAGTTAGGTTTAGGGTTCAAGTTAGGTTAAAGTAATGAAAAAGGTTAGTGTTAGGGATACGATTAGCGTTAGGCCTAGGGTTTGCATTTAAGTTAGGCTCAACTTTAGGGTAATGGATAGGGTTAGAGGTAAGGTTAGGGCTAGGGTTATGGTTAGGATTAGGGCTAGTATAGGGTTAGGCCTATGGTTAATGTTATGGTTAGGTTTAGGGTAAGTGTTAGCATTAGAGCTAGGGTTAGGGCTAGGACAAGGTTCAGGGTTAGGGTTAGGTCTAGGGGTACAGTTAGGTTTACAATTAGGGCTAGGTTTAGGGATAGGATAATTGCTAGGTATTGTCAGAGGTTTATGGCTAGCATTAGGACTATTGGTAATGTAAGAGCTAGGATTTTGTTTATGACTAGTTTTAGGGTTAGCGTTATAGATAAGTCTACTTTTAGGGTTAGGTTTTGGGTTAGGATAAGGTTTAGACCTAGGGTTTGATTTATGGCAAGGACCACTGTTTGGGTTAGAGTTAGGCTTATGTTTATGGCCAGAATTAGGACTAGCATTGGTTCTAGGGAAAGGGTTAGTCTTTGAATTAGGTTAAGGGTTATTGTTAGGGCTAGTGCTAGGATATTTTAGGGCTAGGGTTAGATTTATGACTCTATTTAGTATTAGGTTTGGTCCAGTCCTAATGTTATGATTAGGTTTAGGTATAGTTTTACCGGTAGAGGTACTGTTAGGGTTCTATTTAGTGTTGGGGTCAGGTTTAGACCTAGGGTTAGTGTTAGGGTCAAAATAAGGGTCAGGATAAGGGTTTGGGTTTGGGTTATGGTTGGAGTTAGAATGAGGTCTAGGATTAGGACTAGTAATAGAGTTAGGGTTTGGGGTAGGCTAAGGATTAATGTTAGGACTAGGGTAGCATTAGGGTGAGGGTTTGGCTTAGGGTAAGAGATACTTTTAGAGGTAGGGTTAGGGTTTGTGTTAAGGTTAGGTTTAGGGCTATGGTTGGGGGTTAGGGTTAGGGTTTAACCTAGGGTTAATGCTCAAATTAGGGCTAGGATTTGTGTTAGCATTAGGGCTATGGCTAGCATAAGAACTAGTTTTCAAATTAGAACTGGTTTTAGGGTTAGCATTAGGACGATGTTTAGAGCTAGGGTTAGTGTTAAGGTCCGATTCAGAGACAGGGTTATTTTTAAAGTTAGGATTAGGGCTCAAATTAAAGGTAGGTTTAGATCTAGGTGTAGGGTTAGGGTTGGGTTTAGGTTACGGGTTAGGGTTATGGTTATTGCTCAGTTTGTTTTAGGGCTAGGGTATGGTTAGGGCTATTTTTCCAATTAGCATTTGGGTTAGGGCTATTGTTAGGGTGAGCCCATGTTTAGGGCAAGGGTGAAAGTTAAGGCTAGGATTGTGGCTAGGCATAGGGCTAAGTTTTGGTTTATTGTAAGATATAGGTTTAGAACTAGGAATAGGGCTAAGGTGAGAATGAGACTTAGTCTTAGGGATAGGGATAGGGTTAGGTTTAGTGTTAGGCTAAATTAGGGCTAGGATTAGTGCTAGGGTTATTGTTAGGTTTAGGCCTAGGTTTAGAGGTGGAGTTAGGGCTAGTGATAGGGTTAGGGTAAGGTATGATTTTACAGCTAGGTTTACGGTTAGGGCAGAGGATAAAATTAAGGTTAGGGCTAGGGTTAAGATTAGGCTTAGAATTAAGGCTAGGCTTAGATCTAGGATTAGAGCTAGGTTTGTGTTAGGTTTAGGGCTAGGGCTAATGACAGGTCTATGTTTAGGAATAGTTTTATGGTTAGGTTTCTGGCTAGGTCTATTGTAAGGGTGAGGTTAAGTGTTGGGGTCAGGTTTACAGCTACCATATTATTAGGGTCAGAGACAGGGTTAGGGTATGGTTTAGGTTCACATTTACTGCTAGGGCTCAAATTAGCATTATGGTTAGGGTTAGGGATAGCATAATGGTTATGGTTAGGTTTAGGATTCAGGTTTGTTTTAGACTGATGGATAGGGTTAGTGTTATTGATAGAGTTCGGGTTAGAGCTAGGGATAGAATTCGGTTAGTGTTATGGTTAGGCTAATGGATAGGATTAGAGGTAGAGTTAGGGCTAGGATTATGGTTAGGTAATGGCTGTGATTAGGGTTAGGCCTTGGGTTAGAATTTGGTTAGCTTTGGGGTTAGGATAATGGATAGTATTCAAGCTAGGGTTAAGGCTAGGGTTACAGTTAAAATTAGGGATATGGTTCAGGTTAGGTCATGATTAGTGTAACAAATAGGATTAGAACTGTGGTCAGGGCTAGGGTTATGGTTAGGTTAAGGCATTGATTAGGTTTAGGCCTTGGATTAGAATTTGGTTAGAGTTATGGTTAGGGTAATGGATAGGATTTGAGCTAGGGTTAGGGCTAGGGTTATGGTTAAGATTGGGGCTATGGTTCAGGTTAGGTTTTAGGTTAGGACAGGTTTAGATTTAGGGTTAGGTTTAGGTTAAGTGTTAAGGCCCGAGTTAGGGTTAGGGTTAGTATTAAATTTAGGGTGAGGGCTGGGAGTATGGCTAGGTTTTTGGATAGGTTAGGGCTAATGTAGCACTATGTAAAATCTAGGGTTGTGAATAGGGGTAGTTTTAGGGTTAGAATTAAGTCTAGATCTAGTGTTAGGGATAGGTTTAGGTTCAGGGTGATGATTAGAGATAGGGTTAGTGTTAGGGTCAGAGACAGGATCAATGTTACCTTTAGGGTTAGGGATAGGACTCAAATTATGGCTAGGGTTAAGGCTAGGTGTAGGGTTAGGTTTTGTGTTAGAGTTAGGGTAAGAATTAGAGATAGGGCTAATGTCAGGTCTAGGGTTAGGGTTAGTGCTATGGCTCAGTTTTGTTTTAGAGCTATGGCTAAATTTAGGGGTAGTTAGGATTAACAATAGTGTTAGGGCTAGTGGTAGGTTGAGGTTTAGGCTTAGATTTTTTGTTATGGTTAGTTCTAGGTTTAGGGCTAGGGCTAGATTTAGGGCTAAAATTATGGCTACTGTTAGGGTTACGGTAATGCTAGGATTAGAACTGAAAATAGGGCTAATGCTAAAGGTAGAGTTATTCTTTGGGCTAGGTTTAGCTAGGATTAGCTAAATTAGGTCTAGGATTAGCACTAGGGTTAGTGTTAGGGTTAGGCCTAGTGTTACGGCTAGAGTTAGGATTAAGGTTAGGGTAACGGTTAGGTGTAGAGTTAGGGGAAAATGGGGTTATAGCTAGGTTTAGGAGTAGGGCGAGGTTTATACTTAGGGTTAGGGCTAGGGTTAGGGTACATTTTAGGATTAAGACTAGGTTTAGGACTAGAATGAGGGTTTGTGTTAGGGATAGGGCTAGGATTAGGGTAGGGCTAATGTCAGGTCTAGTATTATGATTAAGGATAGTTTTAGGGTTAGGATATGGGTAGGTCTAATGTAAGGGTTAGGTTTAGGGCAAAGGTCAGGTTCAGAACTAGGTGTATTATTAGGGTCAGGGTAGGGATTGGCTTAGGTTAAGGTCTAGGGTTAAGCCTCGAATTAACAGTAGGTTTTGGGTAATGGATCGGGTTAGATTTATTGTTCAGGTTAGGTTTAGTTTTATGAATATCCTTCGGGATAGCTATACAGTTAGGTTTAGTCCTATTGTTAGCATTTGGGTTAGGCTTATGTTTAGGGTAATAGATAGGTTTACATCTAGGGTTGGGGCTAGGTTTATGATAGGATTTTGGCTAGAGTTAAAGTTAAGTTTTGGGTTAGGCTTAGGGTTATGGGTAGGTTTAGGGTAAGTGTTAGGGTTTTAGCTAGGTTTAGATCTAGGGCAGGACTAGGGTTAGAGCAGGTCTAGGGTAAATGTTAAGGTTAGGGCTATGTTCAGCATTAGGGTTAGGGTTAGGGTTATGGTAATGGATAGAGTTAGAGCTAGGGTTTGGGCAATGGTTACAGTTAAATTTAGGGTTAAAGTTATAGTTAGGGATAGAACTATGTTAATGTTTAGGCTTAGGATAAGGGCTAGGTTTAGAGGTAATGATAGGGTTAGGGTTACTTAATTTAAATTTCTTTGATATAATTCAGGATTAATCTTTAACTAACCTTACTCTGTTTCCCAGGTTTAAGTCTTTTGGTCCAACTGTTTAGTTCCAGAGCAGTTAATATTTTCATTTTACTTCATTTTGACTTTTATGAGTAAATGTAAATGGACCTGGAAATCAAACAGGGTTTATGCTAGTTGCTTGAAACTGCACACACACAGCCTCAATTCTTTGTGGGGACACTGTAGTATTTTCCTTGTGAATGTAGGCCTAAGCTGAAGCATGCAAAAACAACTTTATCTGAGAGCCCTTTAGAAGAAAGCAGGGAAATATGCATGCAATGAAATTCCACCCATAATTATTTGTTCAGATTTGTTTGATACTGCATAGTATTCATTATTTAGCTGGCCCCACAAAGCTTTCCAAGTGTGGGACATCTAGGATCAATGGTTCTCTTATCAGTTTAGGGTTAGTGTTAGGTTTAGGTTTAGGGCTAGGGTTAGATGTAGTGTTAGGGTGAGAGTTAGTTTTGTTCAAATTTCTTTAATACTTGGAAGAAGTCATCTGTTACCTAGCCTTAATATGCTCCCCTGTTATGGGCCTTCTTGTTTCTATGGTTCACTCTCAGGAGCACTCTGTATTTTAAGGTTTCACTTCATATTTACCCATATAGGTAAATGAAAATGGAGGTTGAAATCAAACCTTGTTGGTGCTAGCTGCTTAAAACTTAAGATAATGAATCAGTTCTCTGTGAGAACTCTCTGGATTGTTTCTTGTGAAAGTAGCCTTAAGATGAAGATGGCAAAAACAGCTTCATCCAAGAGCCCTTTTGCAGAAAACAGAGAAATATGCATGAACTGAAATACCACCTCAATTATTTGCTCTTATTTCTTTGATACTGCATAGGATTCATCTGATAGCTTAGACCACTAGGCTACCCAAATTTGGGACTTCTACGATCACCATTCTTTTAAACAGGTTAGGGTTTGTGTTAAGGTTAGTGTTAGGGCTAGTGTTAGAGCTAGTATTAGGGTTAGAGTTAGTTTTGTTCAAATTTCTTTGATACTGGGCAGGATTCATTTTTCTCCTATTATTACTATACTCCACATGTTTGGGACTCCTAGGTTCAATGGTTCTCTGTAAGAAACAGTTTTTATTTTAAAGTTTCAGTTTATTTTGTCCTATACAGGTAAGAGGAAATGAAACTGGAAATCAAACAGCATTGGGGCTAGCTGCTTAAAATTTCACACTCCATCAATTCTTTGTGGGCAATCTCTTGTTTGTTCTTGTGAAAGTAGGCCTAAGCTGAAGCATATAAAAATGACTTTATCCAAGAGTCCTTTATGAGATAACAGGGAAATATGTATGTTGTGATATACTCCATCAATTATTTGTTCAGATTTCTTTGATACTGCACAGCATTTATCCCTTAGCTTGCCCTACTAGGCTGTCCAGGTTTGGAACTTCTATGGTCAAAGGATCTATAATAATGTTAGGGTTAGGGAAATGGTTAGAATTAGAGCTAGTGTTAGGTTTAGAGTTAGTTTTATTCAAAATATTTTGATACTTGGCAGGATTTATTTTTTAACTAGATTTACTCTTTTCCACAGGTTTAGTCCTTCTCTGTTCACAGGTTTGCTGTCAGAAACAATCTGTATTTTAAGATTTTACTTCATTTTGACCTATATGGGAAAGTTAAAGGAGCTGAAAATCAAACAGGGTTTGTGCTGCTTGAAACTTCACACACTCCATCAGTTCTCTGTAGGGGCTCTGGTATGTTCCTTGTGAAAGTAGGCCTAAGCCTAAGGATGCAAAACCAACTATATCCAAGGGCCCTTTAGGAGAAAACATGGAAATATGCACGTACTGAAATACCTCCCATAAGTATTTGGTCAGATTTGTTTGATGCTGCATAAGATTCATTACTTAGCTTGCCCCACAAGGCTCCCAAAGGTGGGACTTCTAGGATCAATGGGTCTCTAATCCAGTTAGGCTTAGGGTTAGGTTTAGTGTTAGGGATAGTGATAGGGTTAGGAGTAATGTTAGGGAGATAGTTAGTTTTGTTCAAATTTCTTTGATACTGGGCAGGATTCATCTTTTATATAGCCTTACTATGCTCCCAATTTTGGGGCTTTCTGAAATCAATGGTTTGTTATCATGAACACTTTGTATTTTAAGGTTTCACTTCATTTTGACCTATATGGGTAAATGGAAATGTAGGTGGAAATCAAACATGCATCCCGTCCCCTAAACCTAACCCTAAACCTAACCCTAATCCTAGCCCTGAAACTAAATCTAAATCTCACACTAGCCCTATTCCTATTTTGTACCCTAATCCTGGCCATAACCCAAACACTAGCCCTAGTCCTAGCCATAGCCTTAACCCTAGAATTAATCATAACTCTAAATCGTCCCCTAAGCCTAAACTTACACTATCACTACCAATAATACTAACACTAATTGTAAAACTACGCTTTACTTTAGCCTTAGCCCAAAAACGAAACCGAACCATAGCACTAACCCTAAACCTTAACCTAAAACAAATCCATACCCCTTTTCTAGCCCAAAGCCTACCCCTAATTCAGTCCCATCCTTAACCCTAAAATGAACCCTGATCCTGACTCTGACCCTAACACTAACCCTAGTTAAAAACATCACCCTAAACCTAAACCTAATTCTAAAACTAGACTTAGCCCTAATGGTAACTCTAAAACTATCCCTAATCATAACCCTAGTTCTTACATTAGCCATATCTCTAACACTAGCCCTAACATAACCCCAAACCTAGCCCTAATCCAAGACACAACCATATCTTTAACCCTAACACTAACCCTAAACCTAGCCCTAACCCTTACCCTAAACTTAACCCTAACCTTAACCCTTGAAATTTCTTTAAACCTAATCCTAAACCAAGCCCTAATCTTATCCATAACCCTAGCCCTAACCCTAGCTCTAACCCTATCCATTACCTTAACCCTAATCCTAAACCTAATGCTAACCCCTGGCCTAAATGTAGCACTATCCCTAACCCTAACCTATCCATTACCATAAACATAACCTGAACCCTAAACCTAACCATATCCATTACCCTAACTATAACCTTAACCCTAATGCTACTTTGAGCCCTAAACCTCAACCTTAATCTAAACCAAACCCTAACCATGACCCTAACCCTAATAATACCCTACCTCTAAAGATGAACCTAACCCTCATCCTAAAAAGTACACTGTACCTAGCCATAAACTTATCCCTAAAACTATCCCTAACCATAACCCTAGACCTGATATTAAAATTAGTACTAATGATAGCCCTAAACCTAACACAAACTGTAGCCCTAATCCTAGGCCTTACATTAGCTTTAATTCTAACTTTAAACTTAACCCTAGCTGTAACCCTAATTTTAACCCTCGCCTTAGCCCTAAACCTAGCTGTAACATCATACCTTACCCTACCCTAACCCTAAAACTAATCCTAGACCTAAACCTAGCCCTAACCCTAACACTATCCCTAGCCCTAATCCTAGCCTTAATTTATCCGTAACCTTGACTGTACCCCTAACTCTAGCCCTAAGACTAACTTTAACTCTCATCCTAGTTCTATTAATAGTTCTAAACCTATCACTTATCATAACCCAAAACCTAGCCGTAAACCTAGCACATACTCGAGATCTAACCGTTGCCCTAGCCCTAACCCTAGACCTAACCTAACTCTAAATCTAATCCCAGCCCAAGCCTAAACCTAACCCTAATACTGGCCATAACCTTAATGCTAATCCTAAATCTAGCCCTAACCCTACACTTAATGCTAAACCTAGGCCAAACCCTAACTTTATCACAACCCCTAAACCTATCCATTACCCTAACCTTAACCCTAACCGAACCGTAGCTCAAACCTTAACCATTACCTTAAACTAATTCTAATCATAACCCTAACCTAACCTGACATTTAACCCTATCCAATACTGTGAACCTAGTAATAACACTAGCCCTAACAATAACAGTAATCCAGACCCTAACTGTAACTCTAACATAGACATAATCCTAAACCTAACTGTTGCCCTAGTGTGAACTAACCCTAGCTCAAACCCTAAAACTTACCCTAACCCTAAACCTAAACCTATCCCTAAGCCTAACACTAACCCTAACTCTAGGCCCAATAGTAACTATAACCCTAGCCCTAAACCTAGTTCTAACCCTATCCATTACCCTAATCATAACCCTTACCCTAATGCTAACCCTGGACTTAAACCTGACCCTATCGCTAACTCTAACCCTATCAATTACCCTAAACCTAACCTAAACCCTTAACCTAACAGTCTCATTACCTTAACCCTAACCTAATGCTAATTCAAGCCCTAATTATGAATCCTAACCTAAACTAAACCCTAAACCTTACCCTAACCCTAATAAAAGACCTACATATAAACCTGACCCTTACTCTAAACCTAACCCTTACACTAGACCTAGCAATAAACCTAACCCTAAATCTGTCCCGAAACATAATCCTAGACCAGACACTAGCCTTAGCCCCAATTCTTGCCATAACCCTAAAACAAACCCTAAACCTTAACCTAGCCCTAAACCTAGCCTTATTAATTACCCAAACCATAACCTTAACCCTAACTTTAATTCTAATTTTCTACCTAGCCCTAAATTTAGCTATAATCCCATCCCTTCCCCTAAACCTAATCCTATCCCTAAACCTAAACATAAGCCTAAAACTAGGCCTAAGCATAACACAGACCCTAGACCTAATTCTAGCCCAAATTTAGCCCCAAAACAAGCACTAATCAGAGACTCAACACTACCTTTAACCCTAAACATAACCATAACCCTAGCCCTAACACTTACCCTAAACCTAACCCTAACCCCAAAACTTGCCCTAACCCTAAACCTTATCCTAGCCCTAATCCTAACCATAACCCTAGCCCTAACCCTAGCTGTAATCTTATCCATTACCCTAACCATAACCATACCCTAATGTTAGCCCTAGGATAAATCTAAACCTATTCATAACCCTAAAACTATCTATTACCCTAAACCTAACCTGAACCCTAAACCTAAATCTAAAGTTAATTTGAGACCTAAACTTAATCATTAACCTAACCCAAACCATAACCCTGAATCTGAACCTAATATATCTCTAGCTCTAAACCCTACCCTAAACCTTAACCTAACCCTTCAAATATACCTAGTCATAATCATAACCCTAAATCTATCCCTAAATCTAACCCTAGACCTGACATTAGCCCTAAACTTATCCTTAATCCTAACCCTAACCCTAACCCTAGACCTAACCCTAACCCTATCCCTGGTCCTAGCCCTAGCTCTAACCCTATCCCTTTCACTAAGTCAAACCTTCACACTATTGCTACCCTAGTCCCAACCTTAATCCTTAGTCTACCTCAAACTCTAACTCTATTAGTAGTCCTAACCCTAGCCCTCATTCTAGCTCTAAACTTAACCCAACTCTAATCCTAACCATGACTTTTATTCTGACCCTAACACTAACCCTTGGTTTAAACCTGACCCTACCCCTAAACCGAAACCTAACACTAGCCCTAGAGGTAAACCTGTATCTAAGTCTAAACTAACAATAGCCCTAGACATAAATCTAATCCTAAATATAGCCATAACTCTAGCCCTCAAGCTAACAATAACCCTTAATCTAACCCAAACATTAACTCAGCCTAGACTTAACCCTAGTCCTAATTATGGCCGTAACCCTAAAGCTAACCCTACCCTGAACAGTGACTTTTACCCTAACACAAACCCTAACTCTAAATATTATCCTAACACCAAAACTAACCCTAACACTAGACTAACCCTAATAGTAGCCATGACCATAACCCTGGCTCTTAGATTACTCATAAACCTAAAACTAGCCCTAAACTTCACACAAAAACTAGCCCTCATTTTAGCCCTAAACCTAACCCTAAGCATAACCCTATACTTAAACCTAGCCCTAACCCTAACTTTCACCATAGCCCTAACCCAAGCTCAAACCCTAAACCTTAACCTAAACATAACCCTAGCCCAAACCCTAAATGTCACCCTAACCCTGGCTCTAACTCTATCCATTACTCAAATCATAAATCTAAACCTAATGCTAATCCTAGCCCTATCCCTAACCTTAACCCTATCCTAGCCCTGACTTTAACCCAACCCTCACACTATAACTAACCCTAACTTGATCCCTATCACTTACCCTTAACCTAAACATAATACTAACCCAAGGCCTAAATCTAACCCCAACCCTAGCGCTAATCCTAAACTTAACCCTAGCCCTAACACTAGATCGAACCCTACCCATAACCCTAACCCTAAATATAACACTAATGATAAACCTAGACCTAAACCTAAACCTACTCTAACCCTAAAAATAAACCTAACCCTACACTTAACCAAAACCTAACCATAAACCTAACCCTAAACCTAGCACAAATCCTAACCCTTATCCTAAACCTAACTCTACCCTAACCATAAAACTAACCCTAACTCTAACCAGACATCTAACCCTAATGTTAACCCTAGCCCTAATTCTAACACTAACCATAACCATAACACTAAACCCAACCCTATTCCTACAACTAATACTATGTCAAACCCTAAACTGTACCCTTATCCTTATCCTAACACTAACCCTAGCACTAATCTTGACCCTAACCCTAACTCTAGCCCTAATCCTTATTAAAACCCTAGCCCTAACCCTAGCTCTAACACTATAAATTACACTTAATGATAACCTTAACCCTAATGGTAACCCTCAGCCTAACCCTAAACCTATCGTAAAACCTAATCATATCCATTACCCTAAACCCAACCTGAACCCTAAACCAAACCCCTATCAATTACCTAACCCTAACTCTAAACTTAATGTTAATTTGAGCCCTAAAGCTAAACCTTAACCTAACCCAAACCCCAAATCTGACCCTGACTCTAATAATACCCCTAGCTCTTAACCTGACCCTTTCTCTAAACCCTAACCCTAAAACTATCCCTAACTGTAATCCTAGACCGGATATTAGCTCTAGCCCTAATTCTTGCCCTAAACCTAACACAAAACCTAGACCTAATCATAACCTTAAACCTAGCTTTAATCCTAACCCAAATCATAGCCCTAGCCCTAACCCTAATGCTAATCATAAAACTAGTCCTATCTCTAAACCTAGCACTAAAACAAAACAAAGCAAGAGGCCAAAACCTAAACCTTAACTTAAACCAAATTCTAACACTACATCTACCAACCTTAGCCCTAATTTGAGTCCTAATTCTAACCTTAGAAATAAGCCTGACTCTGACTTGTATACTAACACTCACCTAATCTCTACACAACCCTAAATTTAAATCAAACCCTAACAGTAACCCTAGCCCTAATTCGAGTCCTAAACCTAACCCTAAAACTAACCTTGTCCATGACTCATATCCTAACACTAACCATAGCTATAAATATCACCCTAACCCTAACACTAGAACTACCCCTACCACTAACCCTAAAACTTACCATAATTGTAACCCTAGTTCTTACATTAGCCATTTCCAGAAACTTAGCCTTAACCCTAACACAAAAACTAGCCCTAATTCTACACCTAAACCTAGCTAAACCTTAACACTAACCCTAAACCTAACCCTATCAATAGCTCAAATCCTAACCCTTACCCTAAACATAGACCTAGATTTATCCATGACTTTAACCCTAACCTTAGCCCTAACCCTATACTTAACCCTATCACTAAACCTAGCTCTAAACCTACCCATTACCCTAAACCTAACACTAAACCTATTGATAATCCTAGCCTGAACCCTAATGCTAACCCTAACACTAACTGGAAAACTGCCCCTAGACATATCCCTAAATGTCACACTTACCATAGCCCTAACCCTAGCTCAAACTCTAACCCTTACCACAAAACTAAACATAACCATAGCCCTAATCCAAACCCTAAACTGAAATCTAACCCTAATCCTAATCCTATCTATGTGTATTCATTACTCAACACTTAACCTTATTGATAACCCTAACCCTAATCCTAACCCTAACACTACCATAATCCTCTCTAGACGTAACCCTAACCCTAAACCTACCATAATCCTATCTCTAGACCTAACTCTAAATCTAACCCTCATGCTAGCCCTAACCCTAGCTCAATACCTAACCCTTACACTAAACATAACCCTAAACCTAAACCCCGTTCTAACACTAACCCTAACCCTAACTCAAGACCTATTTGTAACCATTATACTAGCTCTAAACTTAGTTCTAACCCTATCTATTATCCTAAACATAACTCTTACCCAAATGCTAACCCTTGGCCTAACCCTAATCCTATTGCTAACACAAACACTATGAATTACTCTAAACCTAACCTGAACCCTAAACCAAACACTAACATTTTCCTAACCTTAACCCTAATGCTAGTTTGAGCCATAAACCTAAATCCTAACCTAAAACAAACCCTAACTCTGACCCTAAACCTAAAAATTCCCCTAGCTCTAAACTTGACCCTACTGTAAACCTAACAATTACACTAGACATAGCCATAAACCTAACCCTAAAACTATCTTTAACCATAACCCTAGACCTGATGTTAGCCCTAGCCCTAATCCTAGCAATAACACTAAAACAAACACTAGCCCTCATCCTAGCCCTAAACGTACCTTAATCATAACCTTAACACTAACCCAATTCCTAAAACTAACTCTAACCCACACCTACCACTAAACCTAGCTACAACGCCATCCCTTATCCTAAACTTAACCCTAACAGTAATAATAATGATAAGCCTAAGCTGAACACTAAACCTAGCCCTAATCCTAGCCCTAATTTAACTATATTCCTAACCATAACCCTAACCCTAGCCCTAAGACGAACTTTAATTTTCACATTAACCCTATAGCTAGATCTAAACCTACTCCTTACTGTAACCCTAACCCTAGCCCTGATCCTAAACCTAACCCTTGCCCTATCCTTAGTCCTAGCCTTAACCCTAGATCTAATCCTAACTCTAAATGTAAACCTAACACTAATCCTAAGCCTAACACTAACACTAGACATAACCCGAATGCCAATCCTAAAAGTAGCCCAAACCCTAAACCTAGGACTAAAACAAAACTGAGCAGTAGCCCTAACCCTAAACTTTAACTTAAACCAAACCCTAACACTACAACTAGACCTAAACCTAGCCCTAATTAGAGTTCTAACCATAACATTAAAATAACCCTGACCATGACTCATATCCTAACACTCATCCAGGCTCTTAACACCACTGTAAACTTAAACCAAACCCTAGCCCTTATTTGAGTCCTAACCCTAACCCTAAAACTAACTCTGACCCTGACTCCTATTCTAATACTAATCCTAGCTCTAAATATAAACCTAACCTTATAGTTAACCCTAACACTAGAGGTCTAACCCCTAAAACTAACCCTAAATAGAACCCTAATTTTAACACTCATTCTTACATTAGCCATTGCCCCAATCTTAGCCCTAACCCTAACATAAAAAATAGCCCTAACTGAGCCATAAACCTAGCTTAAACCCTACCCCAAACGCTACACCTAACAATAGCTCTAACCCTATCTCTAACCATAAGCAAAATGCTAACTCTAATGGTAACCCTAGTCCTATCCTTAATCCTAAGGATAACAAAAACACTAAATCAATTAATAGTCCTAAACCTAGCCCTCATTCTAGCGCTAACCCTATCCCAAACCCAAACCCTAACCCTAACCCTGACCCTTATTCTGACCATAACACTAACCCTAGGTCTAAACCTGACCCTAACGCTAGACCAAACCCTAACACTAGCCCTACCAGTACTTACACCTAAGCCTAAACCTATCACAACCCCTAGAACTAAACATAATCCTAAATCTAGCGTTAACACTAGGCCCTAGACCTAAGAAAAAATCCTAGACCTAGCCCTAACAATAACACTTAACCTAACACAAAGACTAAACCTAATCCTAGACATAAACCTAATCCTAATTCTGGCTTTAACCTTAAATCTATCTCTGATCTGAACACTGACCCTCCCTTTAACACTAAACCTTTCTCTAAACCTGACCCTAAATGAAAACCTAAACATAATGCTACAGCTAGCTATAACCCTAATCCTACAACTAGGCCTGATAATAACCCTAGCTCTTACAATATCTATGGCCTTAACCTTACCCCTTAACCTAACACAAAATATAGAGCGAATCCTAGGCCTAAACCTAGCACTAATTGTAACTTTTACCCTAACCCTATCCCTAACCCTAATCCTAACCCTAGCCTTAGTCCTAACCCTAGCTTGAAGTCTAATCCTTACCCTAAATATAAACTTAGGCCTATCCCTAACTCTGAAGCTAACACTAGCCCTAATTCTAACCTTAACCGTATCCCTAAACCTAGCTCCAAACCTACCCATTACACTAACCCTAACCCTAACCTCATTAATAGTCCTAACCGTAGCCCTCACTCTAGCTCTAAATCTATCCCAAACCCTAATGCTAACCCTGACCCTTATTTTGACCCTAATGCTAAACTCTAGGTCTAAACCTGACCCTAAATCTAGATCAAACCCTAACACTAACTCTAGACCTAAACCTAATTCTAAATCTAGGCTTAACTCTAGCCCTAGACCTAAACAAAAACCTAGCACTAACAATAAACCTTAACCTAACCCAAACACTAAACCTACTCCTAGACCTAAACCAAGTCCAAATTCCTCTCTAAACCTAATTCTAATTCTACCTGAAAACCGACCCTGCCTTTAACAGTAAATCTACCTCTAAATCTGACCCTAAAGGAAAATATAAACCTAACACTAGAACTAGCCATAACCCTACCCTACAACTATCGCTAATCATAACCCTAGCTCTCACATTATCCATAGCTCTATCCTTTTGCCTTACCCTAACACAAAACCTAGAGTAAATCCTAGGCCTAAACCTAGCCCTAAGCCCACCCTAACCCTAACTCTAGCCCTAACCCTAATGCTAACCCTAGCTTTAGTCCTAAACCTAGTTTGAAGCCTAACACTTATCCTAAATATAAACTTAGACCTATCCCTAACTCTAAAACTAACCCTAGCCCTAATCCTAACCTTAATCCTAGATTTAACCTAGCTCTAAACCACCAATTACCGTAATGCTAATCCTAAACCTATTGATAACCCTAGCAATAACCCTAACCCTGACCCTAACAAAACAAAAACAAAAACAAAACAAAAAAACTAATCCTGGTTCTAACCCTAAACCTAACACAAGCCATAGACCTAACGCTAGCTCAAACCCTAACCCATACCATAATCCTAAACATAATCATAGCCTCAACTCTAACCCTACACCTAAACCTATATATAACCGTATCCATTACCCTAACCTAAAAACTTGTCCTAACCCAAAACCTAACCCTAGCCTTAATCCTAAGCATAAACTTAGACCTAACCCTAGCTCTAACCCTATCCATTACCCTAACCATAACCCTAACCCTAATGCTAACTCTAGGATAAACCTAACCCCATCTCTAACCCTAAATTTTTCCATTACCCTAAACCTAACCTGAACCCTAAACCTAACCATATCCACTCCCCTAAACTTAGCCCTAACCCCAACCATAATTAGAGCCCTAAACCTTAACCTTAACCTAGCCTAAACTATAACTGTTACCGTGAATCTAATAATAACCCTATCTCTTAAAACTGACCCTAACACTTACACTAGAACTAGCCATAAACCTCAGCCTAAATCTAACCCTAAACATAAACCTAGACCTGACATTAGCACTAGCCCTAATTCTAACCCTAACCCTAACAAAAAACCTAGCCCTAATCCTAGCACTTAACATGCCTAATTCTAACCCTAACCCTAACCTAGCCCTAAAACTAGGCCTAGCCCTAAGAATTATCCTAGCGCTAATCCTAGTACTAATTTTGACTTAACCCTAACCCTAGCCCTATGACTAACTCTAACTTTCACTGTAGTCTTATCCCTAGTTTTAAACCTATCCCTTAAAATAACACAAACCCTAGCCCTAAACTTAGCCCCAACCCTAGCCCTAACTTTTGCCCTAGCCCTAAACCTAAATCTAATCCTATGTCTAAATCTAACCCTAATTCTAAGCCTAAACCTCATACTAACACTAGCCCTATGCCTAATGCTAATTGGAAAACTGTCCCTAACCCTAGCCCTAGCACTCAAATAAAACTGAGCCATAGGTTTAACCCTAAACCTTACCCTAAATAAAACCATTTCCCTATACCTAGCCCTAAACCTAGTACTAATTCGAGTCCTAATCCTAACTCTAGAACTTATGCTAACCCTGACTCTGACCCTAAAACTAACCCTAGTTCTAAACATCACCCTAGCCCTAAACATCACCCTAACCCTAAACCTAACCTTAAAAATGACCTAGTTGGAACTCTAGTTCTTAAATTAGCCATGGCCTTGCCCTAACAGAAAACCTAGTCCTAATCTGAGACCTGAACCTAGGTTTAAACCTAACACTAAGCTTAACCCTATCCCTATCCCTAACCCTAATACTATCCCCAAACCTAGCTCTAATGCTGTCCTAACCCTAAGCCAAATCCTCACCCTAATGCTACCCTAGTCTTATTCCTAATCCTTTGCCTACCCCAAACCATAACTCTAATACTAATCCTAACCCTAGCCCTAATTCTACCTCTAACCCTAATCCAAACTCTAACCCTAACCCTGACGCTTATTCTGACCCTAACTCTAACCCTAGGTTTAAACCTGACCCTAAGCCTAAACCAAACCCTAACATTAGCCCTACAGGTAACAATATACTTAACCTAACTCTAACACCAGACGTAGAAAAAAGCCTAATCCTAAATCTAGCCATAACTGTAGCACTAGACCTAAACAAAAACCTAGCCCTAGGCCTAACAATAACCCTTAGCCTAAATCAAACACTAACCCTACCCCTAGACCTAAACCTAGCCCTAATTTTGGCCCTAACTTAAACCTAACCCTAACCTGAAAAACGACCCTTACCCTAACACGAACCTAGCTCTAAACTTTATGTTTACTCCAAATCTAGCAATAACCTAACACTAGAACTAGCAATAACCCTAACCCTACCTAATTCACTACTCATAGCCCTAATGCTAGCCCTAAACCTCACACAAAACCTAGCCCTAGTCTTAGCCCTAACCCTAGCCCTAAGCCTAAACCTAACCCTAACCCTAGACCTAACCCTAACCCTAACACTCGCCTAGGCCTAACCCCTAGGTCAAACA